>NW_003852501.1:5357276-5411321 GCF_000181295.1 Otolemur garnettii | reverse complement strand
GTGGCTGGCGCCTTAGCCAGTTGAGCTATAGGTGCCGAGCCAGAAAGACGTTTTCTTGTGAGGAGTGCTAGTATCATAACAGTGCCCTTAAGATGAAGCAGAATGGGAGGAAGGATTTTGTCAGCAACTTGCTTCAGGAATAAACTGTACAATCAAGTTGGACTTTTCCAGCCTTGAATTATCAGTAAGCTGTAGCTTGTCAGTATGTTTATACACCAATGTCTTCTTTTTTTTCTTTTTGTAGAGACAGAGTCTCACTTTATCGCCCTCGGTAGAGTGCCATGGTACCACATAGCTCACAGCAACCTCCAACTCGCTGGGCTAGGCGATTCTCTTGCCTCAGCCTCTTGAGTAGCTGGGACCACAAGCACCCGCCACAACACCTGGCTAGTTGTTGTTGTTGCAGTTTGGCTGGGGCCCTGTTTGAACCCGCTACCCTTGGTATATGGGGCTAGCACCCTACCCACTGAGCCATAGGTGCCACCCTATACACCAATGTCTTCTTAAGGACTTGTATTCTTTTCTTCTGGAGCACCTTATTGGTAGGTTTTAGGCAGGAACAATGCCCACAGGTGTTCGCCTCTAAAATGGTTGAAATGTAACTGTCTAATTGGGGATTTTCCCCACAAGGTACGCAAGGTGGTGACTGCAAATTGTTTGAAGGATGCTGTCTTTCCAGAGGCTCTTCGTAAAGTCTCATCTTGGTCTGGGAGTTTCTCCTTTAAGGGAGTAAGTTGTTTCTAAATGGTATTAGCTTTGGGGAAGGGGAAACTCCTGAGCTGAAAACTAAACTGTAATGTTGTTATCTCTCCAGAACGATGAACTGAAATGATACTAGGTTTAGCTTTTCTTCACTAGAGGTTAATGCTCGAATGACCTTAAGAGTAAACATTTTATTGATGCTGGTAGTATTCATTCTGACAGGTTAGAAATTAATGCATTGTGAAACCGAGCCACAGGGGAAAATATCCTTTACGTTTCTCTCTTTTGTTCTTGCCACATTGCCAGCTCTGCGTTCAGTAAGTCGTAAGGGTCCCCTCCATGAATGTGCTCTTTTCCTAAGTTAACCACCCCAAGGCATTCAGAAAGCCAAACGGTTCTGTGAACTCCATCCCCTCCCACTAAAGCCTTCCTCTGTTTCTCTCCACTGATGTCCGCCCTATCACCTCCTCACCTGACTGGAGAGATGAGAACATGTTCTCTCTGCTTATTCCAGCTCCTCCTGTCTCTTTCCTCTAAGTCAGTGATTCTCAACCAGTTGATTTTGCCCCCTGAAGGCATTTGGCAATGTCTGCAGATACTTTTGGTTATAAGTAGGGTGGCTCTCCTGACATCTCGCGGGTGGAGTCCAGGGATGCTCCCACAACAAGGTGTCTGACCCAAAATGTCAGTGGTGCAGAGGTTGGAGAACTGGACTGAGGAAATGCCCCACCCAAGCTCACAATAAAGGTCAGGTCTCGGGTACTCCTTCTGCTCCTGAGGGGCTCACCGTGTGTATTTCCTCATGTGCTGCCCACTTCTGTCCTATAAACCTAATTTTCTGTTCACCTTGGTTTTCTGCTAGAGATTTCCTTCCCTTTGAATGTCGGTATTTCACAAGAGTACTTCTTGGTCTAATTGTTTTTCCCTTTAAAGTTGTCTCCTTTCATTCTTTGGGGTCCATTTTTCTAACTCAGGTAATGAAAACAAGCTCTTATTTTCAAAATTTCCAGTTTGTTACTAACTGTGTGACCTCAGACATAAGATTCGACTTCTCTTTGTTGTAGCAGTTTCACAGTCTGAAAGATGCAGATAATAATGCTATTTCATGAGGCTGTTAAAGCATTAAAGGAGCTAACGCAGTAATACGTGTAAAGTGCTTAGAACTGTTGCCTGCCGTGTGATAAGTGTTTAAGGTATTATAATGGCTAAGAATTTTCTGTTTATGTGTATGCCCATAAAATAGGAAACACATTTTACACCTCCATATTAGACAAATGCTTTGTATGTCTGATATCTTTTAGTCCATGAGTCAACTAACATTAGAAATTTTGATGATAAAAGAAAATTCAAAAAGTTTTCAAAACCATACCTGCAAACTTTGATTTTCACCTTAGTCTCCCACACCTTGTAATTCTTGCATCTCATCACGGGTTCCTCTAGGTTCCGTGTGGGTGTCATTCAGGTGGAACATTCAGGCACACAGATCCTTCCTCTTCCTACTGAAATGGCCACTCCTCATTGATGAGCACGGGGAGTATGAGATAGAGACTATAACGAAGGAACAGGAGGATCCGAGACGCTCGTGGAGGGTCTGAGATGGAGACGAGGAAATTCACCCTAATGTGAGGAAGAAGAGGATCTGAGACGCTCGTGGAGGGTCTGAGATGGAGACGAGGAAATTTATCTTAAACTGAGGAAGAGAAGCATCTGAAACACTCACCTTTCTCCTGCTAAATCTGGGTGGGGGGGGGCAGCTGATTTAGGAGCTAAGAAGATAGACTGTCGCCTCTTACAGTCACCTGTCTGAGAAGGACCTTTAGAAGTGATTTAGTCATCATCTTCTACATCGGAATATAAAACGTCTATTTCATAGGAGAAGAATTAAGACCTAGAACCCGAAATTTTAAAAAACAAAATAATGGCAGAGCTGGAACAAGACAGCAGGCCTATAATGGGGTCTTTTAATTTTCATTACAGGGATTTACTCCACTATCCCCAATTTCTTCTCTCTACTTCATCCCTCTGATTATCCTTTGATTTCTCTGTGATACAGTCTATCTCGTTGCTATCTGTTCTTCCTATTATGAACCTGATCATGTGGTACTGAGTTTTCACGTGCTTTACTTTTAATCAGTACTCTGTATTAACATGACCGGAACCAGTGCTCGCCATTTAAGAAACCACTATTTACCTGGCTGCGTGGACCAAAAATCCTGACAGCATCATTGATTCCTCACATTTTTTAGAAATGAATCCTGTCATTTCTATTACTTCTTATCAGCCCCTATCATAGCCACTCCCAGCCTGGACCTGCTCTGTCCAATAGAACTTTCTGTGAGGATGGGGAGGTTCTGTATCTGTGCTAGCAGCAGCCTCTAGCCACATGTGCAATATTGACTATTTCAAATGACTGAGGAACTGAATTTTTGTATGACAGCTTTATTCTGCCATTTATATTCCATACAATTCATCCATTTAAAGTGTACTACGATTCTGTTGTTTTTCATTTTCCCACGAAGTTGCACACCATCACTGCAATCAATTATAGAAGATTTCTCTGTCCCTGAGAGGAGCCCTCTACCTGTTAACAGTCATTCCCTGTCTCTTCCATATACCCTGCAGTTTCTGCCAGCCACTGATCTGCACTGTCTCTACAGAGTGTATGGACCGGAAATGTTCTGGACATTTCAGACAAAGAGAAGCATGCAGTACCTGGCCTTTTGTGTCTGTCTTCTATCACTTAACATAAGGTTTTCGAGATTATCCATGTTGTAGCAGGTGTCAGCACTTCATTCCTTTTATAGCCTAATATTCTATTGTATTGATACACCACATTTTATTTATCAGTTCACCAGTTGACGGACATTCAGGTTATGAATGGGTTATTATGAACAGTGCTGCTGTGACATTCATATCAGTTTTTCCATATTATTTGTATGTTTGAATTTCTTTCCTTTTTTTTTTTGAGATAGAGTCTCACTTTGTCACCCTGGGTATAATGCCATGGCATCACAGCTCATAGCTACCTCAAATTCCTGGGCTCAATCCTCTTACTTCAGCCTCCTGAGTACCTGGAATTACAGGAACCTACCATAACGCCTGGCTATTTTTAGAGATGGGGTCTCGCTCTTGCTGAGGCTCAAGCTGGTTTCAAACTTATGAGCTCCAGCAATCTGCCTGCCTCGGCCTCCCAGAGTGCTAGGATTACAGGCGAGAGCCATCATATCTGGCCCTATGTTTGAATTTCTTTATGTACCTAGGGGTGGAATTGCTGGGTCATATAGTAACTACGCATAACCTTTTGTTTTTAGTTTTTGAGATGGAGTCTCACTGTGTCACCCAAGCTGGAGTACAGTGGCTACTTACAGGCATAATCATAGCTCACAAGCAGCCTCAAACTCCTGGGCTCCAACCACCTTCCCATTTTAGCCTCCTGAGTAGCTGGGACTATAGGTGGATATCCCGGAGCCCAGCTATGCATAACATTTGGAAGAACTACATACAAAATGTCTGTACCATTTTACTTTCCCACCAGCAGTGTATGAGGGACTTAATTTATGCACATCCTCACAAACTCTTGTCATTATTTGTCTATTTCATTATAGTGTCCTTAGTGAGTGCTAAGCGATATCTCATTGTGGTTTTGATTTTGTGTTACCTTGATGGCTGAAGATGTTGAGCTTCTCTTCATACACTTGGCCATTCGTACACTTTGTTTGCAGAAAGGTCTATTCAGACTTTTTGCCTATTATTAAATTGTTTTTTTTTTTTTTTGTCTTTATACCGTTGGGTTGTAAAAGTTCTAATGTACTCTGGATACACGTTCCTCATCAGATATATAATTTGCAAATATTTTCTCCATTCTTTAGGTTGTCTTTGTACTTTCTTGGTGGTGCTCTTTAGAGCACAGACATTTTTAATTTCTATGAAGTCCAATTCATCTACTTTTTTCTTTTGTCAATGTACTTTTAATGTCATATCTAAGAAACTATTGCCAAATACAAGGCCATAAAGAGTTTGCTGTTTTATCCTAAGGGTTTTACAAGTTTGGGTTCCATGATCCATTTTTTATTAGTTTTTTATTATAGTAAAACATCATAAGCTTTGCCATTTTAACCATTTTAAACATACAATTCAGAGTTCTTAATCATATACAGGAAGTTGTACAACTATCATGACTATCTGTTCACAAAACTTTTTCATCCCCCCAGACTGTAACTTTGTGCCCCTTCAGCCATCACTCCTCTTTCTCCTCATCCTCCCCAGCCCGTGGGAGAAACTGAATTTCTCTATTGTATTTTATTTTACTTTAATTTTCTTAACTGTAAACAACTAAATGCAGCCAGTGGTGACTATCAAGTTAGACTGCACAGCTGTGATTCCACCAGTACTGTTTCAAAGCTGCCTTTGCATTCATTGCAGAGTCAGAGGAGGTTGTCAGCGTCATCCAAGAAATTGTTCCTGATCTTAAAAGAGCCTTTGACCCCTCGGGATAAAAACCAGGCTTCTCTGAGTAGGACTAGCTAACAAGAATTGGACGATTCTACTAACATTCTCCTTAGCGATTGTTATATACAGTTTAATAGCTATCCTTGAAAAGAAAAAAAGAAAAGAAAATTATATGAAAATTGAAGTTTCAACATCCCAGTTGTATTTTCTAAACATCTCTCTTTGGATGCTTGCATTTCCTAATTTATAGACTCCAGAAATGCATGTAGTTGCAAATGAGGACATGAGTCATGAATGTCACCCAAAACTCATTCTGAGTTCAGTCATGATGAATTGAATTTGTATTCATATAGTTATCACTGGTCATTGGTTCAAAATATCCAAATATCAAAAATTAATGATGAATATTAAATGAACACTTGAAGAAGGTACAACGCTAGCACTTAATAAGGAGAGATTAGTATGTCCTTTTTCCTTTTTTTAAAAACTGGATAAAAATATCTTTATAAAGATGTAAATTTCAATGCAGATCAAATGTTTGGTTGTTTGGGTTTTGACAGCTTAAATTTATTTACTTCATTTGGAGAAAATCTAAGAGGAAAGGCTTCAGAATTAGAAAGAGACGTAGGCATTAGAATCACAGATGATGCAGTTTTGAAATGCCCTTATGTTTTGATAGATGTTTCTAAAATTCCATTTATAATGTTCTGAGTAAAATAGAAGGCCATGCCCAGCTTCCTGGACATTAATGGTTCCTTATTTATTTTGCAGATACTGCGTTGGCCAGTGGTCATGCTACGGACTATCTATTTGTTGGAAATATTGTTTACACAGTAAGTTTGCTTATTGAGCCATTCTTTTTTTTTTTTTTTTTTTTTTTGAGACAGAGCCTCAAGCTGTCCCCCTGGGTAGAGTGCCATGGCATTACAGCTCACAGCAACCTCCAACTCCTGGGCTCAAGCGAGTCTCCTGCCTCCGCCTCCCAGGTAGCTGGGACCACAGGCGCCCGCCACAACGCCCGGCCATCCTTTGGTTGCAGCCATCATCATTGTTTGGCGGGTTGGGGCTGGGGATTCGCACCTGCCACCCTAGGTGCACATGGCTGGTGCCTCAGCCGGCCGAGCCACAGGCGCGAGCCTATTGAGCCATTCTTAAAAGGTCTAGGTGTGGGTTATAATTTTTATAACCTTTGTGTGGCCTTCTTCATTATTACTATCTCTTTCAAATCTTCAAAGTCTGTTTTATAGATTCCTTAAAGTTCGGCATGGTTGTGAAATCCTTACTGTATTGCTTTTGAAGGTGACACAGAGTCACAGTTCCTGGACAAGTGATTAGCACATTGCCTGGTTTTTCAAATGATTATTCCACATCTACCCTGTAAAGAAAACACTCAGGAATGTGATTTTTGCCCATATCAGCCAAGCTAAGAATAGGGAAAAACTATTATTTGTGAAAATGCCATCAATAGAATGAGAGTTTCTCTGGTAGTAAATCTGCCTGTATGTTTCCTAAAAACGGTCCCTAGAGAGTTAGCTGCCAATGTGGTACTTGCAAAGTACCACTTCCTTGGAGGAATTAGCTCTAGAGCAGAGAGGAATTTCTCATGGAAAGTGAAAATAACTCACTGAGGATAAGGTGTTTTTCCAAACTCTTCTTTCTTTTCACAGTATGTTGTTGTTACTGTTTGCCTGAAAGCTGGTTTGGAGACTACAGCTTGGACTAAAGTAAGTTTTTGTAGAATTTTTTTCTTTATCCAGTATAGATAATTTTTATGGTACGATTTTTTTTTTAAGCCTTGGAGAAATAATAAGCAACATCTAGCTCTCTTATTTTAAAATTAGCATGTAAAAATTGTGGTTTGATCTTTCTGAGGGCAAATTTGCAGTCCAGAGTTTCGTGGTGATTCATTTGCTGAAGCACCAGATAAGGCTGTAAGCTGTTAACAGTCACCTCAGTTCAAATGTATATGCCCATTGTAAGAAAAAAAGCCAAAACCCATATATACACACATGTGGAAAATACAGAAGGATGAAAAAATAAATCCCATGATTTTACCACCCAGAGACAGTTCCTAACACTATGATCTGTAATCTTCCAGACTTTATTCCATACATGCATGTGTTTTTTAATAAGCTGATATGTTATAAAACAGAGTTTTGTAATCTTCTTATACTTAAAAATATACCAGGTGCATTTTTCTGTGCCTTAAAATACAGGACATAAAGTTTATGTGCAATTTACCGTACAATTCAACAAAGTCAAATTCCATGTTCATGATCCCAGAGTATCAGTCTTTATAGATGCTCTATTATTTATTTCATTAGCCTGTTATTTTAGACATTTTGGTTATTTATAGCATTTGAGGATTATAAGTAATGTTTCTTGTTTATCTCTCATAGAATGTCATGACCTGACTGCTTTTTAAATGTTCTGCTAAGAAAAGTGGGGATGGGGGTGGGAAGTCATTGTGCAATCAGGGACTCCCCCAGAAGACAGTGGCAACTAGTCCAGGGCAGAAGAGATGGTGACTCAGGCTGGGAGTTAGAGGAAGAGGTGCTATGAAGTAGTCAGGGTCTGGATGTATTTTTGTTCTTTGAAAAGCTAACAGGGCTCGTAGAAGGATTAGATTGTAAGACATGAAAGAAAGGAAGACGCCAAGGATCATCATACTACAGGGCACAGGAGGAAAAAAATAACAACTCAGATGTTTAAACAAGCATTGTTACGGTGTAATAGCCATTCCAGATTAAAAATAAAATAAAATAAATAAAAAACTCCTTGTAAAATGAACAGAACAATTAAAGTCTCAGAATTTTTAGTAAAAACACCGTGTTCATTTTGTCTATTCAACTGTTCTCTCACTAGGTTAATGAGCCCTTGTTCTGCGCAATCCAAGGATGGAACAAATACTTGCCGTGAACTGAAAGGTCCCTGCTGTCACTACAGGATAGATCTTAGAGAAAAGTCAGCTGTGACAGCAAAAGCATATTTTTCAGTGTGGTTTGGGGCCACTAATTACTTGAGTTCGTTGTTAAAAATTCTGAGAAAAGGGAATCAGGAAGATTGAACTCCCCAATCGTTACCACTTTCCACAGGGAAGGGGTGACTTAGATATGGGGGCTCCTGCAGCAGGAAGGGTTCAAGTGACTCTGCCCAGCCAGTGAGATGTTCTGAGGGTCCGTTTTCCTCTGCAGTTCAGTCACCTGGCTGTTTGGGGAAGCATGCTGATCTGGCTGGTGTTTTTTGGCATCTACTCCACCATCTGGCCCACCATTCCCGTTGCTCCTGATATGAGAGGACAGGTCAGTGCTACTAACTGTGAGTGTACCTCCTGTATCTCCTGACAGCAGTGTTTTCCGTGTGTGAGTGAGCAGGCTTTCTGTGTCTTACAATAACCAGGAGGAGAGGCTGGGGGGACCTGCTTCTTTTACAAAATCAGAGCATCTTGAAGGGGTTGCCCAGTCCATAGAACTGGCATTTGAAAATTTTTTTAAAATGTCGTGTAGAGACAGGGCCTCATGGTGTTGCCCCCAGCTGAACTTGAACTCCTGAGCTGGTGCTATCCTTCCAACCTGACCTCCCAAAATGCTGGGATTACAGGCATGAGCCACCATGCCCACTCTGAAATTTTAAGCATTGTGAGAAATCGTTAACTTAAATCTTCTGACTTGCCCAGCATGTCCACGTTTCCATAACAGATTCTGTGTTAATTGCACATAGCGCTGATATGTACAACTGTGGCTCTTTGGGAATGGGAACCATCTTGAGTATTAATATTCCTATGATTATGTTGATGATAGTTTCAATATTATACTCTGATTAGGTGATAATTGGTCACCTGTGAAAGAGAAACATAATAGCTCTATTAACCAGATCATTGATGAGCCAGAAATCTCTCATGGTTCATCTCTTTGAACTAGAGAGGCTGAGATTAAAGACCTCTATATTTGTTTGAATTTTTTTTTTTTTTTTTGAGACAGAGTCTCAAGTTGTCACTCTGGGTGAAATGCCGTGGCATCACAGCTCACAGCAGCCTCAAACTCTTGGGCTTAAGCGATTCTCTTGCCTCAGCCTCCCCAGTAGCTGGGGCTACAGGCATCCACCACAATGCTAGGCTATTTTTTTGTTGTTGCAGTTGTCATTGTTGTTTTAGCTGGCCTGGCTGGTTTTGAACCTGCCAGCTTCAGTGTATGTGGCTGGCACCCTAACTACTGAGCAATGGGCACCACCCTGTTTGAATATTTTGAATATTTTTTATATGTCCTTTTCTTTTATATTATTTTCATTCAGTGTTTGAGGTTGAGCCAAACAATGACAAATTGGATCATAGAATCCCATGGTATCAAGTGTGGAAAGGAAGGAACTTGGCAGTCTGTGGTCCAAACCTCCTCAATTTCCCAGAAAAGCTGTGCAGGCCAGGGGCTCCAGGTGCACCCCACAGAGCTACTCTGGGGTTGCTCCCACCCAGGCCCTGTGCTCTGGGGCCTCTGTGCTTCCTGCATAGTGCATTCCTCTGCACAGAGTGAAAACCATGCTGCATAAGGCCAGTCTTCCCACTTCTGGTCCATTCTCTGGGCTCCTGGTACCTCAGGTTTCCTTCCCAAACAGCCAAAACCCACTGCCCTGCCTGTCTGGCCCTCCCCCAGATCTAGGCCAGTGTGCCCCTCTTTGCAAGGGCTGGGCACTGAGGAGATTGGCAGTAGCACTGAGACATCCACCCACACTTGCAGAAGATGTTTGTGCTGTGGACTGAACCAGAGGTGGGAAGGGAAGAACTGTGTGTCAGGCTTCCGCTGGTGGGCCTGGCCCAGGAATTTTGTGGACCGGCTTGCCCATGACACACCTGGCTGTTACCTCTGCCAGGTAACTTACTCTGTAGAGAAAATGAACGAAAGTTCCTGGGTCCGCTCAAGTCTAGATGATGTTCAGCAACAGTCTCGTGTGAGATTATCCAGGGTGGCCCTGCCTGCCTTTTCACCGGATGCTTTAGCCAGCTGAATACCCAGGGTGTGCGGGGCCTGGGGTGGGCGCTGAGCAGCATGGCCTCATCCTGCGAGAGCAGGCTTGCGTGTTCTCTGTAAGGTGTCTTTTCTGTCTGTAAGGGGAGGGGACAGTTCTTTTCCAAATCCAGGTAGAAGAGGAAGTGAGAGGGTGCTGAATGAACCCAGATTGTTGTACAGCAACACGAGCATTTCCCAGCAAAGATGCTTTGTGCAATGTTATTGTAGAGCAGCATGATTGGTCCCATAAGACAGACCAAGAAAAGTGTCTGTGACGAGATCGTTGGTCAGGCGTGGTGCTGAGAACACCTGCTCCAGGCTCTCTTCTTTCTGGACAAGGCACACAGCCTGCAGGTCTGTTTCTAAACCTCAGCTTAATGGTGAAACCTCCATCATATTTGGGAACTCTTCCTGTAGAAATGTAGTGAGCAGTTCCTTCTATCCAAGAGCAAGAAGTGATAATGGTAAACATCATTTCATTTTTGTATGGAAGAATTTTTTTTTACTTGAACCATGTCATTTTAACCTTTATGTTGGTTGCTGTGTTTCTACAAAGCAAATGATGTTGTTATAAAATAGAACCTAGCTGGTGAGACTGAGATTTTCACTGGGTATTGAATAAGAGGATTAGTGTAGTTTTCTCGAGGCCGAATTTCTGAATGAGTCTTCTGCTGGCTGAGTTGAAAGAGCTGTTTAGCTTGTCTAGTCTTCTTCCAGAGGGAGCTGAGTGGGGAAGGGCACCAGTAAGCCACTTAATTTAGTGTCACAGCTAGCATTAGTGCTGAATCACCTGCCATCTGCCCCTCTGTATTTTGACTCAGTAGTTTGTTCAGTCTTTGAAAAATGGCAAAGAAGTATTAAAAAACATTTTTTAACACCTTTGTGGAATCACTTTGGTGGAGCGTGGCTGAACTAGCCTGAAGTCTCAGAAAGGCTTTGTGTTGACCCAGGAGGAATTATGTCCTGTCCTGAAAAGAGAGTGGACCTGGGTTCAGGTACAGTCAGTACAAGGAATTGGCTCTTTTGGGGAACTGTTGAAAATATGCCCAAACCTTGCCTCTCCCCGGGCTTATCAGTTGGTGAAGGGTATGCTAGGAAGAGACTGGCTTTATAAAAATTACTGTTTTAAGAATTAATGAAAACAATTTTTTTTCTTCAGTTCCCTAAACAGCAGTTTTTTGGCAAGTGAATATAATTCTTTGAAGCTTTAGAATTAAGCCAGAGAGAGATTTGACACACAAAGCATTTTGTCTATTCATAACACCTTCAACCATTGAAAAGATGTATTGTTTCTGCCAGGGTTTCCTAAACTGATTTGATTAAATATTTCTTTGTCTTGTCCATTATATTTGAAGTTTTTCTCACGCAGGTTTTCCCTTGAGGGCAGGGGAAAGGAAGGGCTGTAGAATTAAAGACTTGTTCTCCACTGTCAAAGAGTCTTTATCTTCCCAAGGCACCTCATGATGTGGTATGTGAAACCCAACCAGACAATGAGCCAGGAAGTCCCCATGGAAGTTTTTGAAATCAAAGGATGTCATCTGCATACTTCCTCTCCTGAATATTCACAACATTCATGAGATTTCTCGGGGCACTCTATGTCTTCCATTTTTTTTCTATTCCGAAGCTTTGGGCTATGGTAAATTAAAAACTCAGTTGTGTCTCTCCTGGTTAATGCCAGATTCCTCGGCTATGGGAAATATGTGATGATGTTTTTCCATAGAGGACCATGTGTTTTCTCTCCCCCTGCCCTGCATAATCATGTGATGTAAGCGTCTCCAGAAGGGGTTCCCAGAGCTCACAGGTGGAAAATGGCAGAACTGCCTTAATTCCTTCACCACCTTCCCCAAAATTGCCTGTTGAAGTAGTGCTTTGAATTATAAAAATGAGAAAACTTGACCTCAAACCAGATCAGGAAATGTGTTTATACTTTCTTCATGCATTTGCCAAGGCTTTTAACTTAAGGAGTGTCTGGGGGGATGCCATCTTACCTGAACTCCGTTCAAAAGTCAGGAGCCCTGCACGCATGCCCCGGCTGCTTATGAAGCCTTTGGCAAATCACTTTACCTGCATTAATATCCTAGTTAGCAAAGTCAGAGCAATGTCACTCCCCCACCCCCGAATTAACTCAGAGATTGTGGTGAGGACATGATAGGATAAACTGTGGGAAATCTAAAACATGCATGCTTTGCTTTTTTCCTGGGGTGACGAATTGTTTTTGAACCTTCCTAAGTAGAAATATTTCTGTGATTTAAATGTCCATTTCTTTTAACAATCAAAGAATTTTAACATTTTACAGGTTCTAGAAGAGATGTTTCTCAGTAAGGACCATTGACCAACTGCATCTGAATCATCTGACTTGCTTGTTAAAATGACAACACCCCCCCCCCAAATGCATAGGCATCTCTCTGTCACCTCTCTCTCTCTCTCTCTCACACACACACACACACACACACATGCACTTGTGCACACAGAATCAGAACCTCTAGGTTCTTCATTTTAATAAATTTCTTGGTGATTCTTCCTCTGAGAGGTTAAGAATGGTGCTCTGAGATACCTGAAACATTACTCCCTGGCAACATCTATGCTGGTGCTGGGTGTTACAGGAGAGGACACACTGCAGACGCTCATCACTGACTGATCGCTTGTGTGCAGTGCTTACCTAAGACACAGCCAGGTGGGCCAGTGATTGCCGTAAGGCAACCAGCTTTCTAAACAGGGAACTAGACCAAAAGAAGTTACCTTGCTCACCATAAAAAGTACTCCTCCCAAACTTTGGTGCCTTTCCTTTAAAGTTTTTTCATTGCTAGTAAAAGGGGGGACCCCCATTCACTTTGAAGTTTATAAACTGCTAACTCTGCCTGTAGAGCCAGGCTCCCAGTTCCAGCCAGTTTCTGGCATAGACAGACTTTTTTTTCTTTTTTTTTTTTATCCTAGACACAGGAATGGGTATATGTTTAAGTTTTATATCCACACTTGTATCTGCATAATGCAAATCCCAGTAGACAAAGTGTAAACAGGGGCAGGAATGGTTCTGCTGTCGTCGAATTAAGGCAAATAATTCCTCATCTGCCCTAATTATCACCCCTGGCTTTTGCAGCACTGGATCTCGGGCCTAGGTGGGTTCCCTGAAAAATATGAAAAACTGATGTTTGTTTCCAAATTGCATGTGCTCTAGGGGCTAAGCTGGGAAGTAAGGGTGATGTCATGTAGGTGGCCATCTGCACTCAGCGGTAGCTCTGAATGTCTATAGGATAGTGCTTAAGGACCAGGAGAGGACTTGTCTCTGGTGTGTTCAGTGGTCCCCCACAGCCTCCCTCTTTCACCTGTTCACGAGGGTACCCCATGTTCATGTATGTGCTGTGATTTGCACAAGAGGCCTAGCACCTTTGGAGAGTCATTTTCTCTCCTAACTACAAGGGACAGCTTAATCCCATCTCCCATGCTATAGTGAATGGTTCAGAAACCCTAACGGAGACACAGGAGATGTTTGCTGGTAATTTCTGGGACAGCAGCAAGTTTGCTCCTGAAAGAAATCCACCAGAGGACCCGTCCAGTATTCCTCTACTACATGTATATCCAAAAGACCAAAAATCACTTGGCAACAAAGATATTTGCACTAGATTGTTCATTGCAGCTCAATTCATAATCTCCAAGTCTTGGAAGAAGCCCAAGTGCCCATCCACCCATGAATGGATTAATAAATTGTGGTATATGTATACCATGGAATACTATGCAGCCTTCATAAAAGATGGAGACTTTACCTCTTTTATGTTTACGTGGTTGGAGCTGGAAAATATTCTTCTTAGTAAAGTAAAGAATTTCTCAGGAATAGAAAAAAAATATCCAATGTACTCAGTACTACTATAAAACCAATTTATAGTCACTTTCATATGAGGGATGAATCACAACTATAGCCCAGGATGAAGGCGGGAAGGAGCAGGGGATGGGAAGGGAGGGTGGTTTGATAGAAGGAGGGTTAATGGTGGGACCACACCTATGGAGCATATAGCAAGGGTACAAGTCAAATCTATCAAGTATTGAACACAGATGTCTTAACACTGGGATTAAGTAAATGAGGTGAAAGCTATGTTAATTAGTAGGATGTATGCACTCCAATTTGTACAAATAATCAACACATTGACTCCCACAAAGGCATACATGTATTCATGATCTATGTATATATAACTTAATAAAAAAAGAAGTAATTATAAAAAATCCACCAAAGAGGCAGCTTTTTCATCTAAATAGTGTGTTGCTACTGTGGTGCTGGGAGGGTTCAGCCACAAGGCAGGACCACCCTCAGGCTGCTACTGCTGCTGTGAAAGACACATTACAGAGGCAGAAAGGCAAATAAGAACATGTCTCTTGTTTTAAAATTATTTTCCTGTTATTTGTAATTGACCAGTGAAAAAATGCAAAAGTGTCTTTGAAACCAGTCCTGATGCCCCCCGCCCCCAGGCTGGGGTCTCTGAGGAGCCCGCCCCCCGGGCTGTCTGGGCATTGTCTGTGGCCCAGCAGAGGATGTGTCTCCTGACCAGTGTGGGGTTGGGACGTTTTCCCTGTCTTCACCAGGGCATGGTCAGCCAAGAAAATCAGTGATTTTTAAAAACAAACATAAGGGTTTATTTACCATAGCATAGTTTACAGTTTTACTGTACTTGAATTTACAGATTGATTTAAGGAGTTGGTGAAGAGTTACCTTGGTATTACAATTATCAGTTTTTTAGGTGATAACATCCCAGAAAATACCTAATGTGTGTTCCTTACTGGAATTCCTATAATGTGGCAATGTTGAGCAGGTCCCGTTTTTCCCAAGTATGTGTTACAGCCCAGGGCCCGGCTGGTGGTCAGTGGTCAGCCTTGTGGGGAAGAAAGTCTCATCAGGAGAGATTTGCTTTTCAGATGAGAGATCATCCTGGCATCTTCTCTGTATAGTTTTCTTAAATATTGAAGTTGGCCAAATTATTTGTTGAAATCCGGTCTAAAATCTGACTACAGCTTGTACATTTTGTGGAATAGTAAGACTCAGAAGTACCATGCCGTGTTTCTGGATGACATTGTTGTCATCTAGAGGGGATGGCTTCCTGATTCCTTCTGTCCCTGTGTCCCCAAGTCCCCCTATTTGTGTGTGTTTAACCTCTTTGAAGGCTCCTCACTCCAGTCCCTGTCAGAGGCAATCACTAGAGAAAAAAAAAAAATTAAAACTATAACAAAAAGTAAAACTCTTCACTGATAAAACAAAAATTGGAGACATTCATTTGGCCTGTGCTATCTTGGTCGGTTTTCACAGCCTGTAAACATTTGGGCTATAAAATCAGAAAACCCAAGAATCAATGAGACAAGAGCTCTGTCAGAAAATTACTCTTACAGTTGTTACATATAATGCCAAGTTGTTTTTGTTTTTCTTCTCCTGGTTAACAAACAAGGAGAAAGTATATTTTTTAAAAGTTGGAAGCTCCTTAAAGTGGTTTCAGATTGTTTCTGCAGGCAGCAGGGAACAGGGCTCTCTTTATCCTGATTGCTTCTCTGCAAGGCCCTGAGGATCAACAGAATCCGCCTGGATTAAAGTGACCTGGATCATATTTCTTTCCCATTCAGTGCAAATCATAACTGTGAAAGTAGGATTTGAACTAAATTAACCTAACACCTAAGACGTTTATAAAGTTAAGTCTATTGTTCATAACATCCATATTCTTGTTATTTCTGAGCCTCTGTTCCTCGGGTTTATGAAGGAAGTACTGTCTGTCTTTGGATTTAATAGGGAAATTAAAGAAAATAAGGCGTGTAAATGACAGTAGGAGATACTTATTGAACAATTATTAGGTGTCAGCCAAAATTTGTTCAAATAAATATGTATATGCAATGGCATGCATAATGAATTAGGCATCAGCTCATTCAATAATTTGCAGCCATATGAGGAAACTGAGCCTTAGGATGAAAGGCCTAATTGCCTAGTCAGGCAGGGTGTGGGGAAGCCAGGCTGTCTGGACTGTGTAAACAGCAGGCTGAGTCTCCTCACCTCACTGTGGAAAGCACCCAGGGTGATGATGAGCCAGGTGTCTTAAGAAAATGTCAGTCAATTCTTAAAATTTTACTTTTATTACATTTTATCTGAAGTGACTTACCCTACAATGCAATAGAATTTTAAAAATACAAACGTGGCTTTGAAAGGCATAAACAAGCTGTGTTCAAATCACCGTCTTCTTTGTAGCGAAGCAAGTTGTGACCAGTAATGTAGTAATTTTGTCTTTTACATACATTATGAAAACCCCCAATTATTTTTACTCCATAATCCCCCTTCCCCCATACGTGATTCTCTCCATTTTGGCAATTTACTTTATTTTAGCCTCTCGTTTTCAAGGAGGCCGTGTGTTAATTAGAGGCCAGGCGGCTTTGATTGTGAGCTATTTTTTTTCTTCAGAGGTTTTCTTGTGGTGTTGGCATTTGTCATTCATTCTGATGTTAATTTTAAAATATCTGTCAGCAAATTAAAGTGCACATTACATGCTGATTTTGTTTGTTTGTAATATTTATGCTCAGTGGACGCAGGGCGTGTTTGATGTGGTTTTGAACTTTTCCTTTCTCAAAACATGTGGAAATGTGTAGAGGCCACTCTTGTTAAGATTCTATGCGGGGGTTTACTTCTCCAACATCTGCAGAGGGAGGTGGTCCTGTCTGATGGCCGGGGACTCTCATCACTGCTCTACTCCCAGCAAGAGATGGGGCGGGAGGTGGGGTCTTTAGGCTTGTTCTATTGAAAAGGTAGAGAGATAATGGGAAGGGCTCCCAAATCAAGTTATGCAAGAAAACCTGACCAGGGTAGATTAGACCAGAGAGAAGAGGAAAGAGAAGCATAGGCTGCTAGTAGGTCTGTACCAGGATTTTTCTGTTTTGTGTAAATAGTGATGCAAAGCTATCATTGACGGTATCTAAGAGGGCAAAAACAGAGAACAGACCTAAAGTAGGTGAGATTGTCATTTACTGTTGTTTCCGGCAGCAGCATAAGCTATGGAAGTATCCACTGAGTAAATCACATGCTTTTGAACCTGGATTAACCAGCTGTCTTAAGTGTTTGGCATTCCTTTGGCCAAAGACAAGAAGAGAGAAATCTAGGTTGCTTATGTCTGTCTTGTATATGTACTTGGATTCACAATTGTTTTTAATGACTGCACCCTGACAAAGGATAGAAACAGCAACAAGAGCAAATTTAAGTGCACAGATACTTCCACGTATGTTACGAAGGCAAACCCTACCCACCCTGCTTAGCAACAGCAAAGACATCTCTTGCTTGCAGGATGTAGTGGCCTTTCGTCATCTTCTGCCTGCCCTGCATCTGTTTCCCCCTATTCTGGTCACAGCCCCAGGTCTCTTACCATCTTTTGAAACATGCACTCATGTGGTGGCTCCATCAGTGTGCCACCTCTGGGGTCTGTGGCTCACCTCAGCCCAAGACTCGTCTGCCGAGTCTTCTACCTCATTGGCCATTGTGATTAACTCTGGAATGGATATGGTATCACACTGGACCCAGACTTATAGACAATTAGGATTTTTTGTTTTAATTGAAGCTAATAGTGGGAAGGAGCCTTTTTTTGCTGGGTCTGTTACATGAGGATGATGTTGGCCTGGAGCTGGCAGGGGCCACTGCAGAGAGTGCCAGGCGAGGTTGAATTGAGCACAGAGGACGCTGAGAGCTGCCAGCATTGACTGTGCTTCTGGACCCAGCTCTGCCTGAAGCTAGAGCTGGCTCTGAACTGTTAGATACTCATAAACCAACGCATGCCTGCATTTGCATAAGTCAAATCAAATTGGGTTTCTGTTGCTCCTGAAAAGAATCCTAGATAATAAAGAAATGAAACTCAAGTCATAGGCACAAAAGGTAATTTTCTGGACAGAGAGAATTCTCCTATCCCTTCTGGAAAAATGGCAGTTGCGGTTATGTAGCAGAAAAGCAACTGGTTGACTTTCCCTACTGTGACTCTCCCAAGTTGGAGTAGGAAGGGACTTTGCCTACTTTTTGTACCTTCAGTATATCCTTCCCCCAGGTTCCCCACCTAAGAAAAAGAAGACAGACTTGGGTAGAAGCTAATTGTTTGGACTAGAGATGGAAGGAAATCGGAGCTTTTCTACGAGAGGCCTCTTTCTCTTGGCAGCTAATAGTTCAGTGGCTGAGAGTCAAATAGTCGTGAGCAGAGCTGTCCAATAGAAATAGAATGGGAGACGTAACGTATGTGATTTTAAATTGTCCAGTAAGCCCATTAAAAAAGCAAAAAGAAATTAGTTTTATTAATATATTTTATTGAGTTCAACATTTCCAAAATTTTATCACTTCAAGATGGGATTAGTATAAAGAGCAATTGTTAATGAGATAGTTTGCATTCTTCTTTCTGTGCTGGGCCTCCGACGTCCGGTGTTTATGATACACTTACCACACATCCCAAGTCAGACTAGACATATTTCCAGAGCTCAGTAGCTGCATCTGGCCAAGGACTGCTGCACTGGACAGCACAGCTCACGATCAGCAGAGATTTGGAAACTCAAATTCACTCCTCAAAGCTAAATTTAGCACAGGCAAGATCAAGAGGTGGGCAACCAGCCTCAGCCCGGGTCCTCCAGGTTTCTCCCACACTCTCAGGGTGTGCCCTGTCTCACTTCTATTTTAGTCACTTGCCTCAAAAAGGGTCTTGGCTTTTGCATAAGCCTTTTCCTAAAATAAAATCTGGGGGAGACAACAGAGCTATTAATCTGTGAGCTTATTGATTGCTTTAAGTGGAGTCTATAAACCAAGATTTATAAAGCATGAATCTGACTTCAAATATTTTTCTTCCAAAATGTTGGCTAATACCATAGTCATTTTCTCCCAAATATTAGTAGGAAGAGGTCACAACCTAGAACTTTGGTCACATTTAGGTCATGCTGAGCAAAAAGAGTCTGGGCCACTGAAAATAGGTTAGATTTCTTCTTCTAAGGGGTTAGTTTATTAAGTAAGTGATGATCTCTAAGAAGGAGTATTATTTTGTCCATCTTGAGTTTCAGAATCCTCCCCCATTATTATGGTGAATCTAAGCTCTGTCATTTCTGCCTCCTAAATATCTCTTAAATCTACCCTTCCATTCAGTTCTCCTCCCACCCACGTAATTCTTGCTGCCTGGATCATCACAGTGACCTCATCACTCGTTCTTAGCATGCAGTCTGTCTGGATCCTTCCTCCCAGGGAGTCAGAGTGGATTTCAAAAACCAAATCTGAGACCTGCCTGTTCCCTGGCTTCCAGTTGCCCTCAAGGATAAAGCTCAGTGTCCTTTACCCGGCCCCCGAGGCCCTTTGAGGCTGGCCCTCCCCACTCCTGGCACACTCTCCTTCTCCCACCCACCTCTGACTTCCTGGGGTGAAGAGCTGTGAGCTCCCTCAGGACACTGGCACCTGCTCACCTCACTTCCTGGGTGCCTGGTCTCTGCCTTCCACCCAGCGAATGTTTACACAGTTATCAGATCTCAGACTCCTTACTTCTTCATGGGGGAAGCCTTTCCTCGCACCCATGACCTACAGGCTCCAATTATATGTTCTCTTAACACAGTTTGTCTCTCCTTAATTGTTCTTAACACTACTAAAAATTTGCATAAATGCATTAAATATCTCTTCACACCTATTAGGATGGCCACTATCAAAAAAGAAAGGGGGGAAGAAAATAATTGAAGGTACGGATAAATTGGAAGCTTAGTACACTGTTGGTGGGAATGTAAAATGGTTCAGCTACTACGGAAAACAGTATTCTCACAAAGTTAAAAATAGAACTATTGCACGATCCAGCAAATACTGGCTCATGCAGTAGTTTGTTGTGTATACTACTACTGTATACTACTGTATATCCAAAAGGGTTGAAAGCAGGGTTTCTAAAAGGTACTTGCACACCCATATTTATGGCAGTGTTATTCACAGTAGCCAAGAGGTAGAAGCAATACGGATGTCCATTAACAGATGAATGGATAAACAAAATATGATATATGTATGTGTATACAATGGAATATTCAACTTTTAAAAAGAAGGAAATCCTGGAACTGTGGTACCAACATGGTTGAAAGTTGAGGTTCACTTACACTATGTCACAAAAAGATCAGTGTACATATTAGTCAAACACACAAATACAGAAAGTAAAATGGTAATTTCCGGTGCCTGAAGGGAGAGGGAAACAGTTGTTTAATGGATATAAAATTTTAGTTTTGCAAGATAAAAAAGTTCTAGAGATCTGTTGCACAAAGATGTGAGTATAGGTAACACCACTGAACTGTACGTTTAAAAATGGCCAAGATGAAGCTGAGTGTAGGCGGCACCTGTAGTCCCAGCTGCCTGGGAGGCTGAGGTGGGAGGGTCGCTCCAGCACAGGCTGTGGTGCCCGTGATTAGTCACTGCACTCTCATTGCCAACAGAGCAGGAACTCTGTCTCTTAAAAAATATGGTTAAGATGTTTATGTTTTCTACTACAACTTCTATAAAATTTATCTCGGTATACTTTTCACAGTAGCATCCGTTTCTCCCTCCCGACGGTGAGCTCTGTGAAGGAAGTGAAGGCTCTCCAGCATGTCCTTGGTAACTAGCACCATGCTTTTTGCATTCAGTAACTATTTAAACGAATGAGTGAAGAAAATAAAATTGAGCAACCAGAATGGAGCTACATGTTTGTATAGGTGCCTGATGTCTATTTTCCGAATTGGTAACACAAGCAAATGCCAAATATTTGAACATTCTGAAGTACCTAGCACAGGGTCTGCACATATAAAGCGATGTATACATTAATGAATGTAGCACTTTTCTTACGAGAAGTGACCTCAAAAACTCAGTAGCTCAAACGATGTATTTTCCCATGTAAAAAATAATAGAACATCTCCAGTTAAAATTTTATCCAAACTGTTAACTATATGGTTTTTAATCTGTGGCATAATATTCATTGACATTGGTATTTAGAAAGAGTTAATGGTCACATTTAATTACTTCATGGAAAATATTTGGGAGTTGATATTAAAGAAAAAGCAAACAGAGAATTAGGATAGATTTTTTGATTACGTAATTCTAGGTGATACTAAGCCAATGGAATGGCTGATGGGATTTTATGAACAGTAACGCTGAGGAAGATAGTGGGTCACACATGGCACTAGCAGTAATGTACATACCCCAAACCGGCCCCTCACTAGGAAACATTTTCATTGTGATATTCAGGAGATAGGCATTTTGAAGTTGTAAATATGAACATGTAGTAGGAAAGGGATTTGGGCTGAGAAAAATGCCAGGCGCAGAGTTGACTTAGCAGCTGGCCTTTGATAATCTGGGCTGATTCCGTGGAAGGAATGGAGCTCCTCTGCAGGAGTCATTTCTCATTGCTTACGTGGGGATAAAGTCCAAGCTGCCAAGGCCTGGAAAAGCTGGGTGGGTCTGGCCCCACAGCAGAGTTGCAGCATAGAACTTTAGTGTCAATTAAAGCCGTATTACAAGAGAAGGAAAAGTTTGAGATTTGCAGTGTCTGTCCTCAACACAGCATCTTAATTAAAGGAAAGAAAAGTGATAAGTAAAGTAGTTGCAAGTCCAATAAAACTGGAAGAAAGAGAAGGTGGGAGAGGAGGAAATAGTGACAAATCACCAGAGGACGGGCAGTGTGGGTGTGATGGGGAAGGCCAGGTGGGGCCATGGAACCTGCGGGGGGGAGGGGCTTTTAAAAATTCACTGCAGTAGGGCAGCACCCATAGCTTAGCAGGTAGGGCACTGGCCACATACACCAACGTTGGTGGGTTCATACCCAGCCTGGGCCAGCTAAAACAACAATGACAACTGCAACAAAAAAATAGTCGGGCATTGTGGTGGGTGCCTGTAGTCCCAGTTACTTGGGAGGCTGAGACAAGAGAATCGCTTAAGCCCAAGAGTTGGAGGTTGCTGTGAGTTGTGACACTATCGCACTCAACAGCTTGAGACTCTGTTTCAAAAAAAAAAAAAGAAAAGAAAAGAAAAGAAACTCACTGCAGGAAGTTACAGGCCTGTTAAGAAACTCTACTAGGTATGGCATCAAGAAAGAATAAGACTGACCTTGAAAAAATCCTATAACTAGAAAGTTAGAATTTTGCCTTTTTATGATTAATGTGGGAAAGATGATTCTTACAAACAAACAGATATTGAGGGAACATGAATACATGAGTGTATTTTGTGTTATCTTTCTGAGTGTAAAACTATTTAAAATTAATTAAAGAAACATAAAAAACAAACAACAACAAAACCCCCTGTCTGGGCTGTGAAAAAAAGAAAGAATCTTTTAAAAGAGAAGTAAATATTGCATTCAGATGTTACAGCAGTTTTCTGCAATATAAAAATACTAATTCTAAATGAGATTTTTTAAAATCTGATATAAGCATGATTTTCAAAAATAGCTCATTATTGCTGGAATAGTTTATTTTGAACAGGAAATATAAAATCAAGAAGCAACTTTAGATAATTTACAAAGTTGTTTACTTGGGGATGTGTTCGTTTTTCTTAAAAGAAAAGCTAATTCTTTTTTTCCCCTAGTGTTTTTCAGTGGTTTAAACTTAGTGGATTAAGCTTAATAGTGTCTCATATACAGCATGAAAGTGAATTTAATTCAATCCTTTATATAGGTCTGATACCTTGGTAACATATTGTCACCTGTGAGATGAGATCTGTGAGATGTCATTTTAGGCTCCCCCCCACCAAAAATTGTTTTTTTTAAGAGAAGCAATCGTTTTTATTCCTCAGTAGCACTTATGCTGCAATTAGCTATAATTCTAAAATAGAAAGTTGCCATCAGGATCTAAGTATTCTGCCGAGTCTCCCTCTGTATTCTCTAAAACTCTGATAGGATGAAATGAGCTTCCCAAACTCTAACTAACCAGGGAACTTGTGGCTAACAACGCAATGTTTGAAGCTACGTATTATTTGTGAATTCTTCATGTCATTTTGCTTTCAATTTCCTGGACAGTTGTTCATACACTTTCATTTTCTGTGTACTTTGCCTTCTTTAAAGTCAGTTCTGGGTGGTCTTCCTTTTCAATGCCTTCTGCCCGTGGCGCCCTGACTCCCTCTAATTCTAGTTCCTGTTCAGCAGTAGTTACTCGAGGGTGCCTCCTCCACTGGCCTTTAGAAAGACACTCTAAACGTCTGTACCAGCCATGCCAGCTGAAGTTGCAGTTTTAGTTAATTGATCCCAGTTTTGCCAAGAGACCCATTGGTCTATTGAGCTATTTTCCAGCCAAATCTCCATCACTGTCAATTCTGAAGCCATTTTATAAGCCCCGAGATCCTCTAGGCATGCTTTGGAAAGTAGCTGTGTTCATTGAGGACTCACCAAGGACTTTACTCAGTACACTGAGTTGCTGACAAGGGGAAATGCTCCTTTTCCAGTGACTTCTTCTCAGAGCCTCTCATGTATAAAGAGGACCCTCAAAGACATGCATATGTCATTCTTAGAAGATTGCCTTTCCTCAAAAATACTAATTTGCTAACTGGATTGTAAACAAAAGTTTAACAACTGAACCACTCACTTTCCTTCCACTTAGCATTGGAGAAAAATGGATTTTGGGTATGCCCTTTAGATGAGAAGCATCTTGAAGACAGCATACTCTGTTGTAGGTTGTGAAGACAATCCATAAGTGTTTGGGGAGTGGTTAGCAGAGTGGTTAGCAGAATTCAAGCCAGATGAACCTCTCCCCATGGTTAATCATCATTGCTTGGTTGCTGTGACTTGTATGATTTGTATCAAAGCGAATGACTGATGGACGTTCTTGGGTCACAACCATAAGCTGACTCCAGACTATTGTCAGGCTTGCGCGTGGCCCCCAGTGCCTCACACTCAACTCTCTGAAGCACAGCTCCTGTCTTCCTCTCGCCCTGACACATTCCTCCCATATTCCTTCTGCTCAGCACCATCAGACCATCCCCAAGCACAGGGAAGGCTTAACAAAATAAGCCCCCTCCCCCAACTCCCCCACTGCACACATCCAGAGAGCAAGTCTGCATCACTAATTTTCACTTCTACACCTATTTTGGTTGTGTGTATCACAGCATGTGTAGCAAACCGCTAGTCTTCTATACAATGTGTATGTGACTTGCCCCAGAGGGCACTGACATTCCTCTCCAAATAGACACATTTGGTCTATTGGGCCTGTTGACATGGCAGGAGAGCACAGAACATTTGGCATTGGGGTAAAGAATTTTAAGTAAACATGACTCTGGAAAATGTACTGAGAGGCTGAAGAACCAGGGCTAGGAGGACCCAAGGAGAATCCCCAGGACCACCAGGTCAAGATCCAGCTGTGGTACTGATGCCTCTGCTGGTGATGGATTCTGGACTCCACTGCTGTGTAACTTTTGAGGTACCCAGTGCAGACAGGAGCATTTCATGGACAAGCCCAGGTCTCCTGCCATGCCTCAGCTATATCCTTTCTGCAGTGGTTCTTCTGGCAGATTTGTGTGAATTAATACAAATGTATTTTAAGACGATCCTGGCAATACCCACATTCTCCTGCAAATAATCTCTTTGGCTTCTATAGCAGGAAAGAGTTAGGAAGAAAATCCTAAATCTTTTCTTAAATAGCTTCTCCTAATGAGAAGACATTTGACTAACCTAACAGATAATTGATGTAAATTCAAGAAATACAGTTACAATAAATTAGTAATACACATAAAGCAAAAGCCATCCCTATAAGAAAACTTAAATCAGGAGGACTAGAGCTTACCACAAGGGAGACCTGAGCTTGCTAGACTTAAAAAAGGTAGGTGGCAAAAAGGAGGTGGCATCTGGAGGAAAGCCACAGGGCTAAAGGCTTGCCTATGGGGTGGCCTGTCTGTGGGGTGACCTGTATATGGGGTGGCCTGTCTGTGGGGTGAACTGTATATGGGGTGGCCTGCCAGTAGGGTGGCCTGTCTGTGGAGTGGCCTGCCTGAATGGTGACTTGTCTGTGGGGTGACCTGTCTGTGGGGTGGCCTGTCTGTGGAGTGGCCTGCCTGTAGGGTGACCTGTCTGTGGGATGGCCTGCCTGTGGGATGGCCTGACTATGGGGTGGCCTGCCTATGGGGTGGCCTGCCTGTAGGGTGACCTGTCTGTGGGGTGGCCTGCCTATGGGGTGGCCTGCCTATGGGGTGGCCTGTCTATGGGGTGACCTGTCTGTGGGGTGGCCTGTCTATGGGGTGGCCTGTCCGTTGGGTGACTGGTCCATGGGTTGGCCTGTTTTGAGCATAGTGTCAGCAATGGATAACTAGATAATCTTAAAATAAAAAACTAGTTATATATAATTATCCATAATTTGTCAGTGTCAAAAACAATCCAAATAACCATTTTCCTTTTATTTGTGCTTTAAGAAAATCCATCAGCTAATGCATGGAGCAAAGGTTTTTCAACCTTTTTCATCTCACAGCACACTTAAATTATGTTGATCAAAAAGAGTTAAAAATAAAAAGAATATACTTACCCTGCTTTGAACATCTTTCAAAAATAATTATTGATCTTTAAGAATTTTTGTGGCACACCTCAGGTCCTCTGTTGGCACACCAGGTGACAGTCATTGCCATAGAGAGTTGCCTTTTGACAAACTTTGCTTTTTGCAAAGTAGCCACATGTCCCATTGGATTAAGAATTATAATTTTCTTTCTTTTCTCAGAATGCTGTGTCCAGTCAGTAGTAGACCCCCCCGTAAAAAAAGAAGAAGAAGAAAAATATATGATTAACATTATTTCATTGGATTAATGAAAACAGGGGTGGTTTCAACTTGAGTGAATTGGTAACTAAAACCAGAGGGAGTTGCTCTAGAACCTTGATGAAAAGTTCAGGATGACTTTTGTTTTTATAGCAGAATTTAGGCATTGTGAGAAGTTCCTAGAATATGTTTAGGTCAATTCATGTAAATCAGCTGGAAAACCTTTACAATAAGGAAGTGATAAGCTACTATTTACCCATTACCGGGAGCTACTATTTATTGTTACAAGTTGTGTTCCCCTGAGTGGAAAAGGCTCCCTCACCTATCCCTTCATGCCCCCAGAGCTATTCAGCATAAGTTAATCTTTTCAACTGAAGCAGCCAATTTTTCTAGCAAAGGAATTTGCAGTCTTTGTGGTTTGGGTAAAAAGGTGGTTCATTTTACCAGTTTCTTGATGAAATCTGTTTCATGATAAATTCAATCTTTACTTGAAAAAATTCCCCAAATCTACTTTTCTGTGCAAATTTCAACATGAAAGCCTTTCTCCACTGAAGCAGCCAAAGATTGAGTTTGTGTGGACCTGGGCAAACAGTTTTGGGTCCAAGGTTAAGGATATTTATTGCTGGAGGTTCTGTGTTTTCTTGTCCAGGAAGGACAAAATTCAACACATTGACGCTGGTTTCTAGTATATTAATTTATTCTTTTGTTTTAGAGGATTTTTTTCTCTTCCTGGCCCTCATTAATCCTTCTCCCAAGTTTAACACTTGGTAGAATGTGGAATGATTTTTTCCAGGGATAACTAGCAAAGGTACACAGTGTGTTAATACACAGGAGATCTGCTGGTTTCATTGCACAGACTTCAGAGAAAGTTGCTTGCACTCTGACTTTGGCATAGCATGCAGGAAATTCCTCGTTGGTCTGCCCAATGCAATAAACAGACCTCCTGCATCTAACCACATCCACACTGAAGTTTCTCATGTGGGGTTACTTTTGCTTTTTCTATAAAAGTTAAGGGTCCCAGCATTCCTATTCCACACTTTCTTTAGCTCCTCGGCTTTGGAATTTGTGTAGAACTGTGTTTCAGAGTTAATAGGATGAGTGGCTTGATGTTTCTGCTTTTCTTAGGCCTACAGAAAAGGTAGACATGGTAAACACATCCCTGCAGAGATACATACATGTCTTCACATAGAGAGACAGACGCACACACACACACATCTGCCAATTTAAGTGCGTGAACTCCTTCTAGAAAAGGTGCTCCCTATGTCATTGCTGAATACCACTCCAGTCACCTTCAGAGTACTCCCTTGGAGAGATAATGTACGGACACCAGTGCCTACTCTATCCTTCAAAGCAATTTTGGAACTTTTTCTGGAATGGCTATCAAAGCTGTCATCATTTTACCCTTGATGTCCTGAATGTTATCAAAATGTCTTCCCTATAGTATTTCCTTTATCTTTGGGTAAAGATAAAAGTCACTGGGGGCCAAATTAGGTGACTATGGAGGGTATTCCAATACAGTTATTTGTTTACTGGTTAAAAATTCCCTCCATGGGAGCTGGTACATTGTCATGATGCAAGAGCCCTGAGTTGTTGGCCAAGATTTTCAGTTAACATTTTCCCATTTCTCTATTGATGTTTACTTGGTCTTCTGTGCTTCTCACAGTCAGCTGACAAGTTTGACACACAACTGGATGAATTTTGCCAATGCTTTCATCAGTTCTGCTCCTTACTGGCTGCCCTGACCTATCTTCATCAGTGACGCTGTCTCTCCCCTCAGAAAAACATTTAATCCATTTGTACACTGCCATTTTCTTCATGATACTATCCTCATAAACTTGGACTAATATGTCTTTGATTTCACTCACACTTTTGCCAAGTTTAACAAGAAATTGCAAATGTCGGTTCATTGCTCTAATTCAAACTCCAACATCCTCGAGATGGCACACAAAAACATGCAACAATAATGAACGCCGCTCAGCAAGACACTGCCACACACCAACACAAACCCAGCTGTGAGACACTGATATGCCAAGATTAGGAAGCCTTACCAAGTTGTTTGTACAGTGCTGCCAGCACAAGTGCATGGTGGCAAGTTCACAGACTTAATTGTCAGACTTCATATATGTTTCTGATATATATTACATTATATCAGTTTGATAAAATGTTACCATTTGCCTTTTGGTTACTCATTTGAGGAAAGTGGTTATTCTACTCACTGCAGGTAAGTTCTTGAGTAACCCCTGCTACTCCCAAGTGTGGTCCCTGATGAGCATGGGCTTCATCAGAGGGCTTGTCAGAAATACCGTATCTCAGGCCCTAACTGAAGTACTGACATAGAACCCACATCTTAACTTGAGCCCAAGGTGATTCATAGAACCTTAAAGGTCAGGAGGCCCTGGGTCACTTGCCATGTCACCAGAGGGCTTGAGTCTATCCTAGTGAGGACGCCATGGGAGGGTGTAAGGGGGAAGCAGGCAGGCCAGCGGCGGGGCAAGGAGAAGGGGGAACTGGGAAGGACATTGCCTGAGTTAAATTACGCTCATTAATTCAATTTGAGGCAGGAATGTGTATAAATAAACGCTGGCAGCTGCAGTGGCTCTGTTTCCTGCAGGGCTCAGGCAGGAATGCAGGGGCCAGTGGACGTAAAAACCTGACTCGGCATCAGCAGATAGCTCTGCAACCACAAGATAATGACGGGAAAGATGGTATTATCATTATCGTATTAGGGAGGTTTTAAATGCAGGGTTAAGTGCCAAACCAAGTGGAGAGACTGTGTTAGCATAGATAAAATCTTCATTATTTGAGAAGATTAAGCTTACGTGACTGCCCCCTCTCCCATTTTTTTTCAAATCAATACAGACTGGATTTCCCAGGTGTTAAAATGAGTAGGATCATGTCATAGTGATAGGAAGCCTGTCAGCATTTCCAAATAAATAACCTGTTCATATCAACTTTTTCCCATATGAGACTGAGTCCATGAGAAACAGGGAAGAGAAAATTGAATTCTGTAAGTTAAGAACAACTCCATTGTTCCATAAACTTGTAGAACGTTTATGTGCTTATTTGGGGCACTTCATATTCATTCACTGTTTTAGGGGCTGAGTGATCATCATCAGCTAATATTTATTAAACCCCGTGTAGCATGCTGGGCAAGGGTGCTTGCTTAAGCCAAGGTGGTTCTTGTTTGCACCGTTGTTTCTAGAAGCTCATAGAATATTATTTATTCTAAAGGGACATCTGCTTCTCAGCTTAAAAATGAGCTACAAATCCCTCGTCTCTAGTCACGGTTAGAATCATTGTAAATGAAAAGAGTCCTATTCTTTAATTTTATCTGGAAATGTTTTCCTTAATGCCTCTGTGGCTGAGAGGAGGAGGAGGGGCGTGAGGATGACAGCTACCCAAGTGCTGGGCATGTTACTGAGGTCTGTATATATTTAATCTGTACCGTTATTTGTATTCTACACAAGAAACCAAGCCTTAGCAAAGTGATCAAATTTGGGCCAGGGGGGGAGCTGGGATCTGACCTCAGGCTGTCTGAAAGGCCTTTGCCAGCAGCCGTTCACCCATAATACCCGGTAAGATGTTCTCCTTCACTCCCTGGCTAATCCCTGTCCAGCATGGGGTTTGCCTTCTCTGTGTTCTTATAGCTTGTTCCATAATTCTGGTAGGAAAAAATATTTTTATTATTGTGGACTGATAATATGTACAGGACTCAACCATTGTGCTGTTGAGAATTTCAGAGAAGGGATTGGTGCTGAATAGGTCCTTGGGGCAGCAGCTCATTCCTCCTACTGACAGGCCAGCGTCCCTGTCCAGTGCCTGGCGTCTGGGAGACGTGATGTTACCCCAAGTGGATGTCAGTGGAGGACGCTTGTCTCTTGGCCTTCTCCCAGTTTCTTCCAGCAGTCAGAGAAAGTCCTTCCCTATCAGCCACTGCAGATAAAATGTAGAAAATGTCACCAGCAGTGGGTGCAGAGACCCACTGCACCGCCTGGGTCTCTGTTGACATGGCCTGCAGGTGCAAGTCAGGGACATGCAGAAAATCTTACCATCCCTTGAGGGGCCTTGATTGACCTTCTGGGTGGACATGCTGCTTTTAGCTTAGGAGAAATGATTGAAAATCTAGCTGAGAATGACAGGAAGCAGAGCAAGGAGTTTCAGTTTCTAGTTATTTTATCACCTTTGTCCATAGGGCCTTCCTTTCAGGGAAAATGGACTTGAGAGTCCAGAAAGATGAGAAAGGACGTCGTTTGGGGCCCTCCCCTGTAGCAACCTCCCAGGAGAGTAACACAGGGCAGGGTGGTCTTGCTCCCCTGCCTCCTGTGTGTGCCCGCCCTGGGGGAGGCTCAGCAGCCCTCAGCAAACCAGGCCAAGTTTAAGCTGTGTGGTCTCTGCCCCATCTCCATCACAGCAGCATCGTGAAGGGTTTAGCAAATTCATGCCCGTCCCTGGGGACTTGGGATGGCAGCTGCACAATGCTAGAGGACGGAAATCGTGTCAGGATTTTGCTCCCTGTCACTCAGCACCCACACACCCCACTCCCAGATATTCAGGGACCAGGTTATTTGCCGATAATGCTGTAGCCTCACTTCTGCCCCCACTCCTCTGTTCTGGCCTGTGTCTTCCTGCGTGGCTCTCGGAAAGCAGGTTATGGAAGGAGGCAAGACGATAATCCAAAAGTCAGAACCTGCTTTGGCTTGCCCTTCCCGCTTGCTTCCTTGGGAAGACTGAGAAGGTTTGTACCCTGACGGCTCAAGCCGGGGGCAGTGAAAACCCCTCTCCCTTCCTCCCATGCAGGCAGTCCTGGTGGCCTTGGGTTCATCAGCTGCTGCTTACTGGGAGCGGTGGTCCTGTGACTCTCCTGAGCAAGTTTGGTATTGAGGAAGGGGCCTGAACATCAGAGCGCTGGGCTGGACAGGACTGGACCTCCTTGCTGCCACCTCTTTTCCCCCCACTGACCTTACACACGTGGCCTCCCAGCGTGGCCTTACCAGAGCCCCGGGCCGCTCCATCCTCACCTCTGACATCTGCTCTTGCCCTGTCTCCCGGCCTCTGCTGACTTTTGACTCTGTGGGAATGAGAGAACTCTGTTCTGTAGAGATGCAAATTGCTTAACCATGACCCTTGTCTGTGTGGCCTTCCTGGGATGTCACTTCGTGGCAAAGGCCCAGGACTTACCTCCTGACAGCAGCTGAAGGGTCAGTCTCCCTTCTCTGTTTGCCCCCTTCCCCTGCATCTCTTTCCCTGACCCTGTCTTTCTCCTTCCATCCTCCCATCTGGGCTGATCCTAAAGACCAAATACGAGGCCCAGCGACTATCTGGGGAAGATCACTTCCCCTTCCCACCTCATCAGCAGAACAGAGTGGCTGCAGTTGAGTCCCCAGCAGCCCACGCAGATCATCCTGAGCCGGAGAAGGCCTGGTGAGCCGCTGTTTCTGATTATGCTGTTTTCTTCCTGTTAATTCCATAGTCTTGTTTCTCTTAGAATTAAACAATCAAAACCTGATATGAGGAGAATTCAATCAGAGCAGGGTGTTTGAGGAGCCAGGGTATTTTTCCTCTTTTAAAAGTGGCCTTTTACACAATTACGTGGGTTGTTTTCATGTGTTAGGTCTTTAAATAGTGAGTTTATTTACACAGACCCACACCATTTTCTCTTGCTCCGAGTAATCCAATATTAACTGATAATAACTGGGATTCCCACTGAAGGAAGGAATGTTTCAAAGAAAAGCAAAGGGAATTACAGGTTCAAACTTACAGAGAGAAATTCTGAATAAAGCCCTACTGAAGAGGATGTGGGGAAACCGCTGAACTGAGGAGTGCTCTCGGAGCAGACGTCGCTGCCTCTGCTATTCAAGTCACGTTTGGTTTGAAGGAAGTTTGTTCCTCCAAAAATATTATAGTAGCTAGTTCTGAAGTGGGCAGGCAATGTTAGCTCTTAGATAAGTTATATATTTTTATATATCTGTAATGAATCAGCAATGATGTTAAGCTTTCCAAATTACCTTACATGGCACCTGCGCCCCCCCCCCCCGAAAAAGTTGGAATATGTGTGTGTTGGGAGGTGGGACTGATGGTGGTATAAATCTGTTGCTGGGTTAGGTCTTAAATCTAACAAATAGCTTTTGTTCTAGAAGATTCTCAATGTGGAAATTATGGCACTTGCTCTTTCTGGGTTTGGCTGCATGTGCTTTTTGTATTTCTATAATCAGAAGGGGACGTGCGTCTGCTTGATATACGATGCCTCCTGTGTGTTGTCACATCTGCAGGTACAATCTGCGTTTTGCGAAAAGGTCGCACAGTCTGGGCTGGGGGCCTGGCAGGCAGCTGCTGTTGCACGTGACCACACCCACTGCACACGGGGTGGATCGCGCAGCGGGAGCGGCTCTGAGAGCTCCACTACATGGGGCAGAGCATCTTCCAGGGCCACTCCGCGGAAATCCATCCCAAGTAGTGGCACAAAGATGCCTTCTGCCATCTCATAGCTGTTCCCTGGCATGTAGGGAAAATATTCTCAGACCTAGTGCTTTCTCCAGAGAGACTGTTGGAGACTTACTGCCATGAGAGTAGAAATTCTTGAGAAAAACCTGATACAGCTTCTAATCCCCAGCCACTTAGTAATTCTATGGGCTTTACATGATGCCGCCAGTTGCTTGGATCTACAGAGAAAAGAGGAATCAGTTCGGGCACACTGACAACAGCTAATAGATAACTTTTCAGTACGCTGGTCAGGAGTACATAATGTCTAGGTAGGCTTAGTAAACATCCATGCTGTGAGACTCATTTGTATGAGGTTCCGTGGTTTACAAAGCTAATTTATGGTTCCAGAGGTCGGGAGAGTGGTCATGCCTGGGTAGAAGGAGGATGAGTAGGAAATGGACAGGGCATGGGCAGCTTCTGCTAAGTTTCTGGGGTTTTTTTATCTGAGTCCTATTCACAGATAACTCGTTTGATGAAAATGAAAAATCCTTTGAGATACACACATATTATCTGTGCACTTAACGTATGTGTGTTCTACTTTGATAAACAGTTTACACTAAAAAAGATAGGATATAAGAGCACAGGGAAAAACTCCTTCCTCAGTTCAACTTTTATTGATAATAAATTCAGATGAGGAAGGGGAGGAAGGCAACAAATCAAAATGCTATGTGTCTTCTATGTGCAGGGAGTGCCGGGGTGGGACTCTTTACACTCACGTTATGAGCTGTTTAGCTTTTAATGGCTTCTTATGTTTTGATTTGTCTATTGAGGCTTCCCAGTTTGGGTTTTTTAGTTCGATTGTTTTTAACAGACCTATAATCGTATCAATATACTTTGAATCCCAGTGGAATACTTTTGAATAAATGCTTCAGTAGCCTGCTTATGCAATGAATAATCTAAAAATTTATTGCAGCATACTGGACTTTATAATCATGGCCACTACCCATGGAGAATGGGCTAAGAGACAGGAAAGAAACAGAGCCCAGAACCCGCAGGGAACACGGGCCTTGACAGGATGGATAAATGCCTTCTATTTAACAAAGGTGGCACAAGTTGTTAGCTAGACAAGAGTCCAGTGATCCCTTTGTAAAGGTCAGTTGAATAATTCAATAATTCAATTGAATAATAATAATTATTATTCAAAATAATTTAATTTTGTTTTCTGTTTAAAAAGGTGAGTTGTTGTGAAATTCCAAATTCCTGCCTGCAATTTGGGGTTAGGACCAAAACAATTCTCTGAGAATTTAGTAGCCCCACGGTTTTCCTCATTAAAGAACTTTACACAAAAATGCCTTAGGTATTTTTTACAAAATTTCTGAAATTGGCTGGCAAGGGGAATTTCATTTTCTTCTTCTGTGTCAAGTGCAGAAAAAGCTAAAACAAAACAGGAAGCAACAAAATCTGGACATCATTTTGCAGTAACTAGTCAAGAGAGCCAGCGCAGCTTGGAATTTGCTAAAAGCTTGAATGTTTTTTGCAGTTGGGTTATTCAGCCAAGTGGCATGTGGAAGTTTGAGAGGTTCATGGGGTTATTTTGTAGAGATGCAAATTTTAGTGGATGAGGTAAATTTTTTCTGTTAAGTTTATGGGAAAATATTAATTCTAAAGCCTCCCTTCTCCTCTTTACCTTAATACGGGACTTTTTTTTTTTCCTATGACTTATCAAGGACGATGCCAGGAAGCAAACAATGTTAAGTTCAATCACATAAGAAAGATTTCCTTTTTCCTAACTTTGTTTCCTTATCATTTGTCATCTATATCATTTAAATAATTTTTTTAAATAATAAAAGCCTATTTTTCTGACATCATGAAGTTGAAAACCTCCTAGGTAAAGGATTCTATGACTAAGTTTGGTTTGAATCACTTTCTTTTTCTGGATTTCTTGGCTAGAAGACTCTTTAAGAAATAATTTCACTGCTCTTAAGAAAAACTCAGAGATGTGGTCTGGTTACCCACCTCTTCTCACACTTCTTGAGACCTGGTGGTAGATTAATGAAGTATTCTTTAGGAAGGGCTGTTTTAGGCCTGAGATGAGTTCCGTGCAAGCCTTCATGCTTTTCCTGCCGGATGTCATCAGTACCACTTCCACCTCCTCCCTCCCAAATGTGCAGCCTCTTAACCTTTGTGATAGTTGACCCAGCAATGCTAATACTCCCACCATTCATTCCTTCCAGAAATTCTGTCTTTTGCTTCTAAAGCATAATTCTTTCCTAACTCTTTGACGTGTACTTTTATTTCACTGATTTGTTCTACCCCACGGCCCATCTCTTTTATGTGATTAGTCTGAAGGATTCTTTGCTCACTTGCCTGTTTTTTTGTAAATTTTTACTTGCTTTCTAGATTATGTCGTATATACCAAAGCCTTTAATTCCAGCTAAAAACTAACAACTTTCAAATTAAGCCTAATGGTTTCTAGTTGCCCATGTCTTAGTCTACCTTGACAGATGTTGTATCTCTTTAAATACTTAACAGCATACGTGGTTCATAAGTAGTAGATAGATGAAAAACATACATCAGTTGAAGCTCTCTTCATAATTTCTACATTTAATTTTAGGATTTTATTCTAAAGAAATGTCCTCTGATGATATATTGGAAACCAGAAGAATGAATGTGGCTGTTTCCTTTCCCTGATCCGTATTTCTACCTCTGTCATGATGACCACCAGACCACCCTCACAGTTGGTTCATTTTTAATTAAAGGCCCTATCAGATTTCTTGCAGAAGTGCATTTTGAGGATTGAGATGACACTTTACAGAATATATTTTTTTCTTTATTCTTGCGAGACAGACTGATGTTGAACATAAGTCCATGGAGTAGAACTGTGAATAATACATTTGGAAACCTTTTATTTTTTTTCCCTAGTGGGAGCCTTTTACTGCCAGAAGTGAATATCCCATAGAACTTCAGAGAGACCTGGGAAATTTAGCTTTTAAAAACAAAGCTGTGTTTAAGTTCTGTGGAAACAGAAGGTGTAGCTTAAAAATTACACAGCAGATGTTATGAAATTTGTTTTAAAGCATTACTCTGAGGTTAAGTCATGTTTGCCAAGTTATAACCTGGGACACATTTTTACAACTCAGCAGAGCTCCGCAATCGAGGGTCTGTGGTGATAAAAGGGGCTCATGTCGTATGGTGGGCTGGAGTGCTCGCTCACTCTGCAAATGAGGAAATGAAGCTCACGTCCATCTGGATTCTAGAAGCATCTGCATCTCTTCCTGAGCTGACTCGGTAAAGCCCTCGTTGAGCTCCAAACACAAGCTGTGTTGTCCTTGAGATTTAATTTTGTTGAAGGAAACTGTATTTTCCTAGGTACTGTGTATCACTCGCATTTAGTTGTAGAATCATCGGTACTTTTCTTCAGTGTGTATTTGATGTTCTGTCAGGGCAAAGTTATGCTACTCAAAAATAATCATATTGAAAGCTTATGCTAAGAGGAGGAATGGGGTAGAAATTGTCGGGTTGCTTCTTAGATCTGAGGCATCTGATCCTTGCCTTCACCTATGTGAATTAAAAACTGTATGTGTAGGCTTGGCACCCCATAGCACAGTTGTCACGGCACCAGCCACATATACCAAGGCTGGCGGGTTGGAACCCAGCCTGGGCCAGCTAAACAACGAAGACAACTGCAACAAAAATCAGCTGGACGTTGTGGCAGATGCCCGTAGTCCCAGCTACTTGGGAGGCTGAGGCAAGAGAATCGCTTAAGCTCAATAGTTTGAGGTTGCTGTGAGCTGTGACTCCACAGCACTCTACCAAGGGCACCATAGTGAGACTCTATCTCAAAAAAGAAAAAAAACTGTGCATATACATTAAGTGGTTCTGTGGGGTGGGCTCATACTCACATTGGAGGGGACACGCTGTCACTCCTGTCTCTGCACTTAGGTATATAATTTTCACCTGGGATGTTCAAAGTGCCCCACGCTGGGAAAAAGACAATAAATAGAAAGGGCAAAGAAGTTATTGGGTTTTTATTTGTTTGTTTTGTTTTTTTGTCTGACACATTAAAAAATATCAGGTTAACATATTTAACAGATGGATTGGACTGGGTATGTTTGTTTTTGTGGTTTGCTTGATTTCGAGAGTTCAGAGTCTTGTACAAAGATGGAGGAGGTGTGTGGCCTTCAAAGTTTTTATCTCATTTTATTAGCAGGTGGCAGCAGCTTAGGTACTTACCATGCAAAGCCTATCTGGGCACGGAGTGGCATCCCTCTGGGTATGAGAGTTCAGTTTGGCTTTAGGGGTGGAATTTTCTGATGGCTATGAAAAATGAATTAAAAAATAGTGGGAACAAATGGAAACTTTCATATCTCTCTCTCACACACAGGTACACACACAGACATCTTAGTGACTTCTCTTTCTTCCACCAGGGTCATACAGATTCTCTGGAATGCTGTGTGCATGCAGGGAACTCTTCCTGTGTCCCCTTCTCTGCCCCAGCCCCGTTGATGGCACAGGCCAGGGCCACAGGCTAGATTGCCTTCTTGTGAAACACAGGGTTTTTGTGTGTTTGCCCTTTGCATAAACATTAGGTCTAAATGCTTTGATGACCCAAGATAGAAAGTATTTTTCAAAGAATACCCCAGGCTGAAAACATTAAACATTAGTACGAAATGTTAAGCAGTGGGTAATATGAAATGTCTGATTTCAAATCATAAGTTCAGTTTATTATATTTTAAACAAGAAGCAGTACATTTAATCAAAGTAAGTGCCCAAACTATCAACACAGTTTTGCCATCTTAACAGTAGCTTATGCCAGCAGAGAAGAGGCCTGAAGAACTAGTGGCAATAAAATTGCAGAAGGCATTTTCCCCAGCTTGTTGAGAATTGAATATTTTTCCTTGGAAGAAGTGGTCTAAATCCTGGAAGTGGTAGTCAGTTGGTGCAAGGTCCGGTGAATACAACAGATGGCAGAGAGTTTCCAGTCCCAGCGTCTATAGTTTGAATAGTGTTATTTTTGCAATAGTATTATCTTGCAAGAGAATTGACCTGTCTCAGGTGACCAATCCCAGCTGTGTAATCACAAGTGTCCTCATCATTTGGTCCAGCTGGCTGCAGTAGAAATCCATTGTAATCGACTGACCAGGCTTCCTGAGCTGTGGTGGATGAGGCCAGGGCTGGACCACCAGACAGATACCGGGCAGCTTTTGTGATGACTCTTCAGTTTAGGGCTGTGTTTTGGGACTTCAGCTTTATCCAACTATTGTGCCCAATGCTTAGAATTGCCAAAAAGAGTCCATTTTTTATCACACCTAAAAATCTGGTATATGTCTGCCTTTCTGTTCTGACAAGTGTGTCAAGTGACTCCACGATGGTCACATGGTCACAGGGGCTCCCCTGGCAGGGCACTTCTGTGCTGGGCAGGCACTGCCTCCTTCCCTGTGGAGTGCTTCATGCTTTTCTCTCTTTCTTTTGTATAATGAAGTACAATGAACACTGACTCCTTGCTGAGAGAGACCTCTGTGCCACAGCCCTTCCTCCACACACAGCAAGGGGTGCACAGGGCCCCTGCCTGCCTCCCGCTCAGGTTTTTGGAACCCTACAAGTCCCTGCTCAGTGACTCCCAGGTTTATGTGCAGGGCTAGCCTGGTCTTCCCTCGAGCGCCAGCCCCCTAGTAGTATAATAGATAGGTCCAGTTTGGGACTATTCACACCAAACATTGGGCATACCAATCAAATATTGTCTCAGTCCAGGAAAGGTCATTATTGGCAAGCATGCTTGCAGCTGCGCCTCAGTGTCTGGTCTGTGCCTGTGGCTCCACTGAGCTAGGACAGTTCAGAGTGGCCCACCCGTATGCCCCAGCAGTCCTGTGTGAACGGGGCTCGCCTTTCCCCAGACCCTGTATGTGACATGCCATAACCCGTTTAACCTCCTGAGCCTGGGTATATCCAAGAAATGGAGGGTATAGGACATGATTTATTAAGAGTTTTGCCATATAACATATGAAGATGTCCAGCATACTCCATGATAGTTGCTTAGTACATACTATTCAGGAGATTCTTCTTGCTTTATACTACCAACCTATCAGAAATAGTTTTGAAGCAATTTTTTAATCAAATACTCTGTCATTCAGCACATATCAGTGTGTGCCTGCCATGTACCAGGCACAGTTCCAGGACCTGGAGATAGAGGATGAAGACGGAGGCCCCTGTTCTCATGGATCTTCCATTCTAGCAAAGTCAGGAAAAAACAAACGAATGCTATGTAAACAAGACAAAAATGATACCATGTCATGTAGAGAATTACAATAGTGTGTGACTTGGTTGATTCCTCTGGATCAGTGTTTTTCAACCTTTTAATCTCACAGGACATTTGAACCTATAGTTAAATTTCTACAGCACATGTAAATTATGTTGATTAAAAAAAGTTTTTAACAAAAGAATATACTTTGGGGTGGCCCCTGTAGCTCAGTGGGTAGGGCACCGGCCACATACACTGAGGCTGGCGGGTTCAAACCTAGCTCGGGCCTGCTAAACAACAATGACAACTGCAGCAAAAAAACAGCCAGGAGTTGTGGCAGGCGCCTGTAGTCCCAGCTACTGGGGAAGCTGAGACAAGTGAATTACTTGAGCCCACAAGCTTGAGGTTGCTGTGAGCTACCAAGGGTGACAAAGCGAGACTCTGTCTCAAAAAAAAAAAAAGGTTTGATGCCCATAGCTCAGTGAGTAGGGCACCGACCACATACACTGAAGCTGGTGGGTTCAAGCCCAGCCTGGGCTTGCTAAAACAACAATGACAACAACAACAACAAAAAGTAGCCAGGTGTTATGGCAGGTGTCTGTAGTCCCAACTACTCGGGACTGGGCAGGCTGAGGCAAGAGAATGGCTTAAGCCCAAGAGTTTACAGTCGCTTGAGCTGTGACGCCCCAGCATTCTACCGAGGGCAACATAGTGAAACTCTGTCTCAAAAAGAAAAAAAAGAAAAAATATATATGTATACATACTTTGCTTTTGAACATCATCTGAGAATAATTTAATCAGTGGTCTTTCAGAAGTTTGATGGCACACCAGTGTGTCACAGCATGGTGCTTGAAAATCACTGCTCTAGACGCCGTCTAGGAGAGCTGTCCAGGATGCAGAGCACGGTGTGTTCTGAGGACCAGGCTGTGGTCAGGCAGGCAAGAGTGGGTACAAGGGAGGGTGCAGAAAGGAGAGCAGAGGGGGCGGCTGACCAGGGGGGTCTCTGTAGAGAATAGAGTGAGAAACTTGGATTTTACTGTAAATAAGATGGAGAGCTTCAAACAGGAAAATAATGTCCTGTTTCGTACATTTTTAAAAAATCACTGGGCCCTAGTGTGGAAAATGTATGGTACACTGGCTGGAGTGGAGGCAGGGAGGCCAGATTGTGTAATGAGGACTTGCAGGGGAGAGGCAGGCATAGGAGGGAGATGAGGCCAGGGCTGGACCACCACACAGACACCGGGAGCTTTTGTGATGACTAGTCAGTTTCGGGCTGTGTTTTGGCACTTCAGCTCTACCCAACATCCTGGGTTCAGGATGCAAACAGCTTGTGCAGGAATTGGGGTAGAAGCTTAGGAAAAGAGAAGTATCCAAGGCACCTGCTGGAGTTTTTGCATAAACAAGGGTGCTTTGTGATAGCAGAGCTATTTACCAAGATGAAAACACTGGGAGGGTTGGGGATGTGGGGGAAATCGGTGCCTGCAGTCTAGTGTGTCAGCTGCCAGTGCAGGCAACACTCAGAAGCAGTGGGAGGGCTGGCGGGTACCTCATGGATACCATATGGAGGTGGAGCAAGGACTAACTCACCGTGTGACATGGGGCAAAACAGTGTCTAAGGTGTGCCATCACAGAATCCAGTGGGTGGTATAATTTGTGTTGAGAGGCGGGGTAATTGCCCGTTGGTCTAGTGAGGAAGGAGGAGCAGGAAGTGGAATGGAAGCGATGGGAGGCCATGCCGGAGTTGCAGGCCACTGCTGGGTGGGGGCCGAGCGAGCCTGCAGACAGGAGAGGAGACACGTGGAGGCTTCTGCCAGCAGCCCAGGCAGGACCAAAGGGGCCCAGTGGATGTCAGGTCGAGGGGTTTGTAGGTAGAATTGGGAGAAAGGGAAGCAGAGAGTGGGTTGAGGAGGAAAAAAAAGAAAAAATGGACTGAGCTGCAAGGGCTTTGAAAGTTTTATGGGATTGGAGAACTTTCCTTAAATAAGAAGCTCCAGTAGTATTAGGTGCATGTAAAAGAAAAAAAATAACAGTTGGTGCTTGGAATGGGGAAGTTTTTTCTTTTTGATTTTCTTTCAGATTAATATGAGGGTATAAATGTTTAGCTTACATTGTTTTCAGTTCTAAGGAAAAGTTCAAGTTAAACTTGAGCCCTTCACCCAGGGGAGCGTGCTGAACACCCTCACAGTGTGCACACTGAGTGAGATCCCACCAGTCGGCCCCTCCTCCTTCTCCTCCCCCCTCCCCCGTTAGACTATACTTGTGCTTTTTCTGCTGTGTGGGTGTACAGTTCTTTATATATCGGTTTCATGTTAGGATTAGCACATTGGACACTCTTTGTCCATTCTCGAGATGCTTTATTAAGAAGAATGTGTTTCAGCTCCATCCAGGTAAATGTAAAAGATGTAAAGTCACCATCTTTTCTTATGGCTGAATAGTACTCCATGGTCTACATATACCACAGTTTGTTAATCCATTCATCGGTTGAGGGTTGCTGCCACGTCTTGGCAATTATGAATTTAGCTACAGTAAACGTTCTGGTGCAGATGTCCTTGTGATGAAATGATTTTTCTACTTCTGGGTAGATACCTAGTAATAGGATTACAGGATCAAATGGAAAGTCGACATTAATTCTTGGAGAATTTTCCATACTTCTTTTCATAAAGGATGCATTAGTTTGCAATCCCACCAGCAATACAAAAGTGTTCCCTTCTCTCCACATCCACACCAGCATGGAGACTTTCTGATGTGGGCTAGTCTCACTACAGTTAGGTGTGATATCTAAGAGTGATTTTGATTTGCATTTCTCTGATGGATTGGGACAGTGAACATTGTTTCCTGTGTTTGTCATTTGTCTTCTTGGGAGAAGTTTCTGTTCAAGTCTCTTGCCCCACTTATAAATGGGGTTGTTTGCCCTTTTCTTGTTGATTAATTTGAGTTCTCTGTATATTCTGGTTATCCACGCGTTGTCAGATTCACAACATGCAAATACCTTCTCGTACTCCGAAGGCTGTCTGTCTGCTTTAATTGTGGTGCCCTTAACTTGCAGAAACTTTTTAACTTGATCATGTCACATTTATTTATTTTTGGTGTTGCTGCAATTGCCAAGGGGATCTTCTTCATAAAATCTTTTCCCAAGCCCATTTTGTTAAACCGTTTCCCCCACACTCTCTTCTAGAATGTTTATTGTTTCATGTTTTAAATTTAAGTCTTCTATCCAGCAAGAGTCAAATTTTGTCAGTGGTGAGAGATGCTGATCTGATTTCGGTCTTCTACATGTGGCCAACCGGTTCTCCCAGAACCATTTATTAAATAGGGATTCTTTTGAAATTGGGAAGTTTTATGTGCATGTATATGCCTTTAAAGGAATTAAATGTTATACTTGGTAGTTATATATCTTAATACAAAATATGTCAACTGTGAATATAAAAGCATTGTTGTATTATATGCACATACCATTAAAATTGTAATTTTTAAGAAGTAAATCTATTGGAAAGGGCAAAATAGAAACTTTAATTATCAAGTTGTTTTTTAATTATTTTTATATACAAATCTGAGAGACAGGAACAGAGAAGTTTCAGAAGTCAGTTTCTGAAGGAGTAAACAGGCATATTTTAAATAGATATTGATAACAATGAAAGTACTATGGACAGCCGAGTTTTCCAAGTTAGATTAGAGTTCACTCTAGAGCTTATTTTCCAAGCTAATAAAGCTTGTTCTAGCCTGTTGACTGGCAAACTATCTCCAAACAGGATGTGGTGATTATTTGTAAATGATACATTGCTTATTCTGACAGTAGAACATTGCATTTTAAAAATTCATATAACAGTGACTTGAATGAAAATATCATATGTATAGCTTGTAAATGCTGGCTGACCTATCAAGATTGAAGATGCCTAAATAATGGTAATTCACAGCAATTTGACTATATTAAGCTACATTTGGGCTCCATTTAAGTAACTGGCCTCGTAGTTATAGAAAAGGCTAACAAAAAAAATTTGGCAATTCAATGGTGTAAGCGCATGAGGTTTAAAAAGAACTGTGACCCACTTCACTGAGCAGAAAAGGAATGGAAAGTCGTTCAACTGCAGGGAACCGTTTCCCCACCATCGTCCCTGCTTACAAACAACAAATGCAGTTCCAGTCCTGAGACGTTATCTGACTGCAGAGTGATAGGCTAGTAATCTCCATGTGTGTAACTGCAACCCTGAAGCTTCGGTTAGATCTCCTTGCCCACCCCCATAGCCTTGGGGACCATGGACATTTCTCTGGAAAAGCAGATTTGGTTATTTGTACAAATGAATTGTGCTTTTGAGCTAGGACCGAGCTTTTGACCATGGGCAGCCCCACGTCTGGTGGGCAGAGAATGAAGTGTAGATGGTATGTATCTCATATTTGTACTTTGGGCCGTTGAGTATTTAAATCAGTTACACACATGCATTTGAAATGCTTGGTCACCTCATAGCAGCAGCATCTGGTGCTTCCACCAGTGTTCACTGTGTACGCATTGGGGTATGTGTACAGACATTTCATACCATGCTGAAAACTGGCTCCTCTTACTCGCCCTTGACTACTGTTGACCCCCGAGTGAAGCTCCAGCCTGCTCTGTCCCTTTGCTTGTCCCTAGCTTTCAACCCCAGCTCTTACAGTGAGCCCCGTTCCATGTGTTGGTCCACATTTTCTCCTGAACCACATGCTTGAGCACGTTGAATGGATTTCCAGCTTCTCAACAAGATGTTTCCTCCAAAATGTCTATGGTCTGTAGGCCACTGAAAATCAACATCAAAATATTAAAGCTATGTTTATACATTCCTCAACACGCATGCTCCAGCAGGGGTGAGGGGACAAAGTAGACAAGAACTCCTTTCGTCCGCTGTGCTTCCTGTCCTTGTTACAAGTTACCTAAGATTCATCTTTGACTTCTTCCTCTGCCACATTCTCCAAGAAAAGGAGGGGTGGCAGGTAAGGGTAGGGGCATGGTAACCCCGCTGTTGTGGTCTAGTCTTCCCTTCCTTCCTCCTACCTTTCAACTGTAGCGGTAACCCTGCCAGGTAGGGCTGCCATGACTCCCTTCCCTCCCCTCACTCAACCCTCCCAGGCTTCCCACTAACCCCACCTGGTCTCGCCACAGTCATCCTAGCCCCTCTAAGTCTGTTGTCCCCTGGTATGATTCCTTTGGAACCTCGATCACTCATGTCAGTCATTCCTGGGTTCAGAAACCTCAGCGCCTTGCAGCCTCATTGAAAGCGTAAGTCTAAGTCCTCCAAATGATCCCATTGTTTGCCGTCATCCCTGCAAATGCTGTCTTAGCACACTGCTCTTCACAACACTGCTCTTGTCATGCATTGGCCCAGGTACATGCTCACTATAGGCTGTGAGCTTGCTGTTCCCTTTACCCTCGACCTGCGCGCTTAGAAATCTGTGCCCTGGTGCTCCCCTGTCCTCCACGCCCTTACACAGAATCTCAGCCCTGCCCTCCCTGGTGGCCTTGATTCCCCTTCCCTCCACAGGCATCTTAACCATGAAGACTTCACCTGTTCCATGGCTCTTCTCAGCTCTGGATATACTACATAGCCTACTTATTCCCTTTCGTTTCCCCGCACACATTCACACAATGTACATGTGTAATCTCTATGAGCCTCAGCAGTGAGGCTTTTCCCAGGATGAATTCGAAAACTTGACTGTTGTATGTCCCATCTATATCATGTTCCATTGTAATTTACCATTTCCACTCTGCTGCTCATCTGACTCTAAGCTCCTAAAGGATAATGAGAATAGTCTATCTTTTTATTCTCAATATCTATCAAATATTATTACATATAATTCTTTTGTCTTCAGTGTCTACCAAATTGCTAAATATAGTTCTTTAATAAGTGTGGCTAAACAAAAATTCATTTTCGTGATGTGAGATTATCTTGTTGGGCTTGCTTGTGTATTTGGTAGCCAGAGCCTTGCACACACATGAATGTAAGTATGGGCGTGCACAAGCACACACACGCCCAGGAGCAGTGTGTGTACCCAGCCCTGGACCCTGGTCCTGCAGAGAGAGAGAGCATGAGTTATCCGCCCTTGGGTACTGTTGATGTATTCCTCTTTCCTTCACCTGGGGGCATGACCCTCCTTCTCCTCTTTCCTGGAGACCTACATTTGGTCTCTACTACTTTCTGCTTCAGCACATGGCCTACTTAAATACTTTACTTTTTTAAAAAAATTTTTTAAGGAAGACTTTCTTAAGTGCTCATTTCTGAAAAGATAAAATGTTCTCTTCCTCTCCAATTTTAACTCCTCTTCCTATTCTTCTGGCCCATCTTCTGTCAATTCTTAATAGACTAATTCTGCCCTAAACTTCATTCATTTATCCTCCCATCACCTCCATCTCTCCTCCCTTGATCTTTTAATTTTCTGGTTTCTCCTAGTATTTACAAAGTACCAGCAGTGAAGAACCTGCCTGGTCCCCTGGGCCTAACTCTCTCTGCTGCTTTTCCTCTCTCCTCCTTGCTGTCTACAGGAGGTAAGTGTTGGCTTTCTGCTCAAGCCTCTGGTTCCTCTCCGTGGTCTCCACAAGTCTTATGCCCGCTGGGATTCTGTGGAAGTGCAGAGGTCACCAGCAGCCATCTGAATGCCAGCCTCTGCTCCCATCTCCATCCCAATTTTACTGTGTCAGCCGACACACAGCATCAGCCACTCACCTCCTGATTCCCTAAAGGAACCTGCATCAGCCCTTGGGACTTTCCACTCTCCTGGCACCACTTCCTGCCTTTTGGAAGATCACCCCTTCTTTACCTTTGTTGGAGAGAAGGGAAACTTCCCCTTTCCCCAAAAAGTTTTCTGAAAGATCAACTCCATTAAAGCAGATTGATAAGAAGAAGGTTTATTTATCATGTGCATGGGGAGAATCAGTGAGGACCCAGTATCCCAGTGGGATCCAGATGTCTCTGTGCCTGCTTTTTAGAGGAGAGAGGAGCTGAGGCATATGGGTAATTCTGCATAGGAGCAGTAACGGTTGCTAGGGAGGATGAATAGGTACTTGGGGGAATGGATGTAAGGGGAGAAATAGATTGACTTATAAATTAACCTGAGAGGCAGGGATTATGTTCAAATGATTTGGGCCAGGTATGGTTGCATTCTTGATCTTCTTTCCTGCAACATATTGAGATAACAGGGAAGGAAGAGAAGTCCATTGTTCTTTTGGTAGGTCTGTCTGGTTAAGCAGATAGAGGGAAAGCCTCTTTCAAGGTCCTGTTAACCAATAAGAGCCTTTAATTCAGAATACCACCAAGGCGTATTTTGGGGTGATATTTCTTGAGCTCCTTGGCCTTGCAGAGCCATCATATAATAATTGAGAAAACCTACCAGAAAGCCTATAGTCACAGAAGTCTTCAACATACTCTATATCTCTTTCCCAAGTCTTGGTCATTTCCCTTTTTTCCTTTCTTTTCAAGAAAATCTTTCTCTCAAAAGGTTACACTTACCCCAACTCTCTCATTTTTGCTTCTCGTACCATTCTGTATTTCCCTCCTTCTTGCCTAACATTGTCTGTCCTTACTTTAAACTTTACTTGTCTTTAAAACACTTCTTTTCTTTATCCCTTATAAAATAGGTCCTAGCAAATCTCCCTTCGTGTCATTCATTTCTGAATCTAGTGCCCTGGGTCTCAGATCATCTCTCTGTCCTTCTCCCATGTCTGCCCTTTGGTCTTATCTCCCTGGTGACTTTTCCTTCCCCATCCTAGCGTGAAGCTTTACATCCTTTAGTTACTTCTTGTCTTGCAATCTTGGGTCTTTCCTCTTGTGTTATAGCTGCACAGTTGACTTTTCTAAAAGCTTTGAATCTGCCGTTATTCCTTTATTTCTCTTGCAGGATTGCACAAGTCTGCCCATCACCCAAGGCCACTGCATGCCGGCCATCATGACTGCATCCCCCAAGCCAGGCTCATAGTGGGGTCTCCTCTCCTCTCTGCTTCCTGATAGATGCTCTTCCTGTGTAAAATGCTCCCTTGCCTCTGTCTTCTCTTTCTATGTCTCCTCTTTGTTCCTGTTCTTGTTGTTCTGTGAGTACATCCCACACAGGCCCTTGTTCTTCTGCTGCTACTTATACTTAATTACGGAGATGACAGAATGAATGAGAGCCTTCTCAAGGAAAATCCTAGTTTCTAATGTCACTTGAAATCTTAGCCTGTTACCGTATCAGCCAGAAGTACCATGACAGAGTCCCTGGCTATGGGTCTTCATCTCTTTCTCCATGGTATGACTTGCATGCTTGGAGCATAGTTCCTACATAAGTGTGTTTTCTGGAGCAACAGTCAAAACTTGGTAGAAAACATTGGAGAAACTGGCCTATTGTTATATTCCAACAAATGACAGCTTTGGAAAAGAGCTAAATTAAAATTAAATACCCTGTTTGATAACTGTTTACTAACAGTAAATAGTTTCTTGAGGGCTCTTGTCCTTTTTGGTGACCTTCTGGGTAGCAGTGGTCTGAGACCTCTACATCTCTTGCTTTTCTCATTTGTATGGGAAGGGGGTTTATTGATTCAGCCACTCAACAGCTATTTCCTGAATATCTGTGATGGGGACATATTGATCTTTTAGGGTCCTTCCAGCTATAAAATAGCAGTGACATTTTCTGAAGCCAACCAGTCAAAAACCTTGTGCAGTTGGCAGGCTTGTTGGGGATTTCATGTTCTCCATTTCCTTTGGGCCGTCGCAGGCTTTCTTCACATGCCCTCTGCCTACCTCACTCCTGCTTTCTTGCCTTGACTTGATGTCTACACCAAGGCACACCCTGAGTTTCTAGCTGTAAAACACCACATTACTCCTAAGACAACTCATGAGACAACACAGCAGATTATGGAATGATGGAGCCAGCTCCATAGGGAAAGTAGGACCGTGAAGGTTCTATTTAGGACCTATTGCATTGCTTTTGGATTTTTAAGAATTTGACTGACTTCTGTGTCTTTAACAGATTTCTTTTTCTAGATAAGTGTTCAGTGATGACAAAAGAGCTGTATTCTCCGGTCTGGCATCTTCCCTACCAGACCATCAAAATTGAAAGCATTAATGTAAACATCAGCACTTGATATCAATACCCTTAGAAATCTCATTTAAAGGTAGCCTTTTAGTGCCTGATGGTTTTCTGTTAGGCTTTGCTCCTACTTTATTTTATGGCAGGTTTTTAATGCAACAATTTTAGTTGCTTCTCTAAGTCAACCATCATTTATACTCACAATGTGCCCATCTCCATTGCCAACACTTTCAGTTTCACCCACCGACTCATCTTATCAATCTAGGGTGACAGGAGAACTGAGAATCTTGAATACTTTCATCTTTGCCACTTGTTGGCTTGTAAGAAAGTAATGAACCAGTGATTGTACTCCCTATTTAGAATAGACAAGGGCGTCTGCTCCGGCCCCTCCCGGGTGTCTTGTAACAGCATTCCACAACAGCTGTTCTGTTTTAAGGCTCAGCGCACTCGACACATTCCAGGCGTCCCATGGCTGTGCAGTTGCTGAATGGTGACTTCGGGCTTCATTGGTTCAGGCCTCAAGGGGACTGAGCTGAAGCTGACATGACTTACTGCTCAGGCAACAAGTTCCACATAGAGAAAACAGTTCAAATACCAACTGGCTGCTGCTTTCTTCAAAAGAAATTGACTTCAGAGGAGAGACTCTTTACTGCGGATCACGACCCCAGTTCTGTCTACTGCAGCAGCGTTTTAGTGTCCTGGCCCTTCCATAGTGAGCACAGCTGACCCAGGGATTTGAGTAATTTTGTATGTGATACTTAACTTTTGAAATAACAAGCCAGTAAGGTAAAAATATCATTGGATGGTAAGAGGAATGCGCAGTGATAAGGAATACACACACACACACACACACTGTCCCCTTGTGTGGCTTTAAATTGAATCATAGTATTAGATTTTTAGATTTTGTAACATGGATCTTGAGCTTTGAGGATTCTTATTTATCAGGAATACCCATATATTAAATTTTTATTCAAACCTGATATCAGGAGAAGGAGACCTGGGGAGGGGGAAAACCCATTGGATACAAAGTTATAATTGTAGACTGGAACGGAAGAACAAGTTCTGGTGTCCTGTGTGGCATATTAGGGTGTGACATACTAGTCCTTGAAAATTACCGTTAATACCTACCTGCTACCCTAGTCGACAACAAGGTATTGTTCAGAATACCTAGAAGAGAGGGTTTTGTACATGTCTACCACAAAGAAATGATAAAAATTTTACCCTGATTTGATCATTACACAAAGCATACATATATCAAGACATCCATTGTACCTCATGAATATGTACAATTATGTCTTCATTATAACAATTCTTTTTAAAAACCTGATATATTTTAGCCGAGTATGAAAGCTCTGCAAATACAACTGGACTGACTGACTGACTGATTTTTGTTGTTGTTGTTTTGAGATGAATCTCAAACTCCCGGGCTCAAGCAATACTCCTTGCCTTGGCCTCCTGGGTATCTGGGACTCCAGGTACCCACCACCTCACTCAGCTTTGATTTGTCTTAGAATTATTTATTTATCTCCTTGAAAAGGAAATCCTGAGTAAACATTTAAATTACTAACGTAATAATTAAGCTATTTCAGGCCAGTAGTTTAATAAGCATAATGATATGAGTTCCCAGAATTAGATATATGGCTGGTGAAATAACTATGACTGACTTTCGCCATGTCATTGTTTATATTTCTAATCATTTTGACTATTTTTAAGTTTACAATTTAGTGGAATTAAGTACATTGATAATGTGGTACAACCATCACCACCATCCGTCTCTAAGACCTCATCATTCCAAAGAGAGAATCTGAATCCACTGAACAGTAAAACAGTAATTCTCTTCCCCCCTCTCCTCATCCGCAGTCCATTGTAACCTCTGTTGCACTTTCCCTCTCTGTGAATTTGTCTATTCTAGGTACCACATATATGTGAAATCATATAGCATTGTCCTTCGTGCCTGGCTTGTTTCACTTAGCATCACGTTTTTGAGGTTTGTCCACGTCGGAACATGACAGAATTTCATTCCTTTTTAAGGCCGAGTAATATTTTGTTGTATATATGCACCCCACGTTTATCCTGTCATCTGTCGTGGACATTTGTGTTGTCCCCACCTTTTGGCCATTGTGAATAACGGTGCTGTGAACATGAGCGTACAAGTGTGTACTTTGGTGTTGATTTATTTTGAAGTGTCCCTTACTCTCTTTCTGATGAAGAGAAATATTTTTTAACAAGAAATATTAAATAATCTTCCAAGTGGCTCGAGATTTTGCCTTTTTGCTATTTTCAAATGAAATAATAATTTAAATGGGCTTTAAGCCTTGGAGAGTTTGAAGTTCTAGGTTGATGGAAGAATTGGGGTACGTGTTCATGCCTGATTGAAACAGCATCTTAACGTAGTAAGTAGCAAGCTCATTCACAGCACCTATAAAAGATTAAGTAAATGTAAAGGAGAAGTCTAATTATGCCCCTTTGGTTAAGGCTGGGAGATTTGTGAGGGAGGTGTTTGTGTCCCTGGGAAGCTTTGCATGTAAATAGAAGATTCCACTTTTTGTTCAAGAAGATTGCCTTCTGCGCCCCTCAGCCAGGATCTTCCTGTGGCACAGCCACTGGAGACATTGAGTCCACACTGTGGCACTCTACCCCGAATGACCCCAGGAACACATGCCAGCAGCTTTAAAAGTTCCCTACAGAAGGGCACTCTGGTTAAATCCTGGTTGTTACCTTACCAGGTGTCACCTAGAAACCAGTATGGGAAGTCCAAAGATTCCTCTTTTGTTTTTTTGATTCTTGTATTTGAAAAACGTGGGGAAAGGGTCCTTGCTGTACTTAGCTTGTGCTCAGATCTGTCTTGGAACCTGATGAAAGTGTTTGTTTCTGTTTTCCAGTTAGGGAAACATACTATGTTATTCATAAGCTTGAATGAAGATGGTGGTCTGTGCTCAATATCATCAAATATTAATACATTAATAACAATTGAGCTTATAATAAAGAATTGTGACCTTTAGATTATCTGAACTGTCTGCTGTATGTCACATTTTACCTTTTTAGAGAAGTGCTAATTCACGTTAAGTTCGCCTGAGAGATTTGTTTAATGAGCAGATTAAATGGATGATTATCCCTCTCAAAAAAAATTTTTTTTAAGGAAGGGCTTCTTGTGATGCCCCTCTGCTATTTGGCATAGGAACACAGAGGGGTCTTTTTTAAATTACCCCTGCAGGGTCACTGGGACCCAGGCTGTTTGCTTCATTAAACCCTGGTGGCTCCTTTAGAGCCCGCCTTCTCCAAACAGCCCTGACACAATTGTATCTAAATTAGCATCTGACTGACCACCCTTTCTCTCCCCTTCTCAAGCCCCTGCTGACAGCGATTGGCAAAAGATGTTAATTGGTTGGGCCTGGCTAGGAACAATAGACCTGCCAAGATGACAAAGGACTAATGTTTCTTTCAATATGCATCCAGATTCACATAAGTACCTCTTCTAATTACCAGGAATTATTGTAATGCCTGGTCAATGGAATAATTGACCCTCAACAGCCAGTGCTTATTCCATAATACATGGTGGCACAGGCCTAGTCGGGAGTAGCAGGTACTAGGGTGATTTGCTAGGACTAAAAAGAGATTTTCTCAGCCAGCAGTTCTGTGATGTACCAAGGCAGCCCAGTGGGAGTCCCGGAGAGGGTACTAATTTGAACTTAACTGGGAGGAATTCTGCTGAGGACTGCTGGAACTTAGGCTCAGACTCCTAAAGGAGTTACATAAAGGGATGGGTTAGGAGTTTATAAGAAGTGAGTTAGTAGCTTGGCAGCTTAGAACTCATGTGGTATAGGTGTGTATATAATATATTCAGTAGGGTGTAAGTCCAATGGCTGTAAGTAGAAACTTTCCACAGTTTGCTTCTACTTTTGAAAACAGAAGGTTCACTTACAGCCTAATTCTTCAGCTGGCCATTTGTTTAAAACGGGCATTTCCGTTATAGATCCTAGGTCAAATGAGCCCACAAACCTAGTATCATCTCACTCTGTATTATCACAAACCGTGAGATTATCTTAGTTTTGAATGGTATTGAGGCTTTTGCAGAATTTGTTTTAAAAAATTAACTATGGAGGCCCAGCATGGTGGCTCATACCTGTAAACCTAGCACTCTGGTCTGGGAGGCCGAGGCAGGTGAATTGTCTGAGCTCAGGAGATCAGGTCCAGCCTGAGTAAGAGCAAAACCCTGTCTCTACTAAATATAGAAAACCTATACAGGCATTGTGGTCAGTGCCTGTAGTCCTAGTTACTTGGGAGGCTGAGGCAGGGGGATCCCTCGAGCCCGAGATTTTCAGGTTGCTGTGAGCTTTGACGCCATAGCACTTTACCCAGGGTGACAGAGTGAGACTCTGCTCCCCTTCCCCTTGTCCCCTCCGCCTGCAAAAAATAAGCTATGGAGAAAAGGGAACCCTCATATACAGTGGGGAATGTACACTAGTACAACTATTGTGGAAAACTGTATGGAGGTTCCTCAAAATAATTAAAAATAGAATTGCCTTATAACCCAGCAATTCCACTTATGACCATTTACCCAAAAGATTTGAAATCAGTATGTCAGAAAGGTATCTGCACTCCCATATTCATTGTAACTCTATTCACAATAGCCGAGTTATAAAAGCAAACTAAGCATCCATTAGCAAATGAATAAAGAAAATGATTTACACACACACACAGTAGAATACTACGCAGCCTTAAAGAAGAAAGAAATGTTGTCATATGTGACAGCGTGAATTGGAAAACATTGTACTAAAGTGAAATAAGCCAGTCAGGAAAAGGTAAACGCTGCATGTTCTCAGTTATATGTAACATCTAAAACAATCATTCTCAATGAATCCAGCAATGGAGTGGAAGTTACAGAGGCGGGGGGTGGGGGTGGGGGTGGAAGGATGCAGAGATGATCATCAAAGGCTACCGAGCCTCAATTAGACAGGAGGAGTAAGTTTTCTTCTTTGAGATATATTGTACAACATGCTGAATATAGTAAATAGTAATGTATCTTACATTTAAAAATCACTAAGTAAATTTCAAATGTTCTTTTCATCATAGAAATTAGTTTTTAATGTAATAGATATCTGTGCTAATTAGTTTGATTTAATGATTCCATATTGTATTCCTAAATCATAACATCACTTTGTAGCCCATAAAAACACACGACTATAATTTGTCAATGTATACATTTTCCAAAATTTAAAAAAATTTTTGAAGTAGTAACTAGGTATGTATGGTATGGCCTGCACAAGTGATAAAATCTTACTTTGAGGTTTAGTTCCTCTCAAGGTTAGTATTTAAAACTAGCTCTCTCCCTCCACACCCCAATTATAATAGGATTTCAGTGGAGCATTCATGTAGTGACAATAACAACCCAATCTAGTAGGAGGTGTTTGTGGGTTAATAGCCTGGCCTTTGAGGTCAGACAGAACTGGGTCCCCCTCCCAAAGTAGCTGCTTGCGCAACCATAAGCAAGTAATTCAAATGCCTACGCTTCGGTTTCTCCTTTAATAAGGAAGAAAAAATGGGTTAAAACTAGCAATTTCATGAAGGTATTACAGAGATAAATTAAGTGAACTGATCTAATTAATATTTTATTCAGCACAGTGCCAGTTATATGGTAGCACTCAGTATAACATCTATTATAATTATTGCCCCAAGATCACATAGTCAGGAAATAAAGGACAGATAGTTCATACTGACTACAGTATGATTCTGAAGCCCCTGCTTTCCAGGATGCCACATGGGCAATACATTCCTAAAATTTAAGGGAAAAAAATGGTAAAATAAATAAATAAAAATGCTTATTTCCATCATTTAAAATAGCAGGTAAGAAAAAAATGTCAGTTAAATGTAACAAAATTTATACATACCATTCTGATCTTCTCTGCCTGGAAACTATTCTCCTTTCATAAAACTAGAATTTACTTTTTTCTGGCAGGTTTCTATCAGGGAAAGAAGCTCATTTTTAAGCTTGATAGTTGTCAAGCTAGTTACTGGTGTCCCACAAAGAAAAATGTATAATTTATAGAGTAAAATGCAGAGATGCATGTCAGAAACTGAACCTCAGTGAAGGACCTTTCAGGCATCAGATGTCTCCATCAGAAGTCTATTTTGTGTTTTCATATGCTAGATCTGGCAAGTAAGTTCAGGATTTACAAATTCAGTTTTCTTAGGTTAATGTGAATCAATATATTATAAACAATGATCCGTGGACAAAAACATTTTGAAGTGAGTTGTGAGGTAGGGAGTTAATGTAAAATACCAAGTCTTTCCCAAATGTTCTGGGAGAAACTCTGGTTCTCAACATGGGGAGTGGGCCCTGTAGACCAGTGTTTTCAACCTTTTTTAATCTCACAGCACACTTGATCCTATAATTAAACATCCATGGCACACTTAAATTATGTTGATGAAAAAAAGTAAAAAAGAATATACTTACTGTGCTCTGAACTTCTTTTGAAAATAATTTAATTAATGATTTTCTTTTTTTCTTTTCTTTTCTTTTTTTTTTTTTTT
>NW_003852501.1:5277237-5357038 GCF_000181295.1 Otolemur garnettii | reverse complement strand
TTTTTTTTTTTGAGACAAAGTCTTATTCTCTTAAACTTGGTAGAGTGCCATGGCATCATAACTCACACTCTTGGGCTTGAACAATCAATCTTCTTGCCTCAGCCTCCCCAGTAGCTAAGACTACAGGTACGTACTACTATATCTAGCTCGTTTTTCTATTTTTAGTAAAGACGGAGTCTCCCTCTTGCTTACCCTGGTCTTGAACTCTTGAGCTCAAACAACCTACCTGCCTTGGCCTTACAGTTAATTAATGATCTTTAAAAATTTTGGTGACACACCTAAGATCCTTTCACAGCACATCAGTGTTCCAGGGCATGTGGGTTGAAAACCACTGATTAAGAAGGAAGAGATCTGGCTGATCACCAGAAGCCAGAATTCTTGTCCAGCTTAATTACTGGGTAACTCTAGCCCTTAGAAAGTTTAATCTATCGCTCCAGGATCGGTTCTCTGAAATGTGGGAGAAGAATCAGATGACTTCATAAACCCCCTCAACATCAGACCAAAAGCACTCTGGTCACCGTTTCACTTGATGTGTAGGCCATTACCGGAAAGTACACGGCCACCTTCTACTTCTTGAAACTCTTCTCATTGGGCATCCACGTGATTTCTGACCTGGTCCCCCCAGCCGTCTCTCTCCATCTTACTTGCCAGTCCTTCCCCATCTTTCTGTTGAGTGTGTTTTTCCTTAGAGTTCAGCCCTTCATGGACTTCTTATCCATTTCTACAGCCGCCTCCTCCATTCCCGTACTTTGACTATCCACATGTACTTATATAACAAACATGTTTCTAGCCCCTACCTCTCTCCTGAGTCAGAGACTTGCATTTATAAGAACCTCTGACAGTTGGCACCTGTGTGTTCACGCGGTTGCCCAAGAAATCTGCAGCTCAGTCATTGTGTCCGTCCCGTGTGCTTTCAGCGTCAGTCTTCGTCTTGGTGCCCAGACATGGAAGGTGGAGGTTTTCCCGACCACACATCTGCTTCCATTCCCATCCTTTCCTTCACCACTATGGGTTCATGTCTCTTTCTCTGCACATTCTCAGTGCTGCCGTTCTGGTCTGGCCTTGTCACCTTCTGCTCAACTCCACAGTTACTTTGTGCCATCATCTCCTGCACGCTGTGCTTTCCCTCACAGTACAACTGGTGCTCGCTTAGAAGCTCTGTCAGGGTCACAGCCACCTGCAGAGCACACGCCAGGCTCCTTGGAAGGGCTTCCAGGTGCTGCCCGATGGGGCCTCTCTCTGCCTGCTCCTGCCACCCTGTCCTTTACGCCAGCCTGTGCAGGAACCCAGCTGCTGCTTCAACAGGCCGTGTGTCCGTCTTCCTCCTTCCTCACCTGTTAAGATTCACCTCACTATTCAAGTACCAAACCTTCATCTTTTGTCAAAGTTTCCCCAAGAAAAGCATTAATTACCTGTGTAGAATCTCCTCCAAATTTCCCAGCAACCTTTATCCTTCTCTCTGTGTCTACCTAGCTGCAGCTCTTAAGCATTTTTTGTTTAAGCCACTCAAGGACCATCTCTCACACTGCATCATCATTGGTGAGCTGACTCTACCAGTCAGGCTCTAACCAGGAATAGAGAAGCCAGGCTCATTATTTAAAACGTTGGCCTTTAATTCAAGGAGTTTGCTGCAGAGGTGATAGATAGGGCTGAAAGAGAACCCAGAGGTGAGCAACAGAATGTCACCACCACCCTCCATGGGAAGGACAGAAGTGGGAGCATTATCAGAACTCAGTAGCTGGGTTGCTCTGTGTTGGCGGAGCCCCATGGGTCTGTCCAGCAGGCAGGGAATCACAGCCGGTCCTGGAGACCTCCAGGTAAAGGGGTGGAAATCCTAGATTTACCACCTCCCCCACCCTCTAATCTCTTGCCAGAGCCGCCAACTGGCAGAACCCCATTTGACGCCACAGGAAAATGCAGCCTGCAAGAGTTGGCCCCTGCAGGGGTGGTGCAAAAGAGACCAAGCACAGACCCTCATGTACTTTGAGTTGCTTAAAAACAAGACCCCCATCCTACTTGTTTTTGCAGCCACAGTGCCTCACACTAAGTAAGGTTTCATAAATATTCAGTGAGTTGAAATGAACTCTAAGGTTTCCTTCCAGGACTAAAATTATGTTGTTCTCTATCACTGCATTGCCTCCATTTATCATAATGTTGAAACAAAACCATGAAACGTTTCCATGAAATTTTTCTTTATAAAAAAAATTGTAGATTTTGTATGATTATTTACTCAAACCCCCGCTTTAGTTCGGTCTTGACCCTGTTCCCTTGTTAACATTTATCCACTGCTATTTATCAGCTCTGAGCTGGTTTTGAAAACATTTTCCACCAACTATGTATGCGTCAGATTAAATAGAGGAAGGAAAATGGAGACATTGATTTAATAAATGCTAACAATGTGAGAGAAAGGAAATAAATTATATTGTGGACAATTTTCACATAACTCATCCTAAATATGCCTTTGAACAGGCTCTGCCTGGTCTGTGGCCAGGCTCCCCAGCGCCTCTCAGAACAGACCGTCAGCAGCACAGCCCGCCTTGCCCTGGGCAGAGCACAGCGGGTCTGAGGGGGAGGCGGGGTCGCTGGTCCCAGCCTCCCTTTTGATGTTGTCTTGCTTTCACTCGGAGGAATTGAGAGTTTCTGCAGAAGAAAGGTTGTCACTACAGCAGACACATCCAGGCAGCCGCATGCGTTGTCATAGGTCCTTCTGTTGAGGATGAATCGACTTCCATCCTCACTCCTCGGACATCACCAGCCTACTACAAAGTTCTACAGATTGCACCCATCAAACATGAGGTTGCAACATAAACTGTTCCACAGGATCCAGTGTGGGAGGCATGTGCCACAGCAAAGTCAGAGGGAACCTTAGCTAACACCCCAAGTCCTTTGTTTCTACATGATGAAATCAAAGCCCAGAAAATGGTGAGTTTTTGTGGCTTGAGAGCAACACACGTGACCTAAAACCCAGGTCATGTCACTCCTAGCCCATCCACACGTTCGTTTTGCTGCACGCGTTTTCGTGCACGTGTTTTGCACCTTAACTCTAAACAGGATATTGAGGTGCTATTATTGTTCATATGCAGGAATTAATTTGCTTCTCTCCTTTCTGTCTCCTCTTCTCTCTAAGTTATTTGTGGTTTTTCCTATAAATTTATTTTATTACTTTATTTGAGGTTTGAATTTAAAAGTCATATATTAGGCACTTACTGAGTCCTAGACAATATCTGGGGTCCACACCCCACATCCCCTAGGATTTTTTTTCCCAGCACCTACTTCTTTCTCATCCATCCAATAACTCTCACTCCAGAGTCCTTACATCTCATGCTTATTTTGACTCCTTAGTGTCTGCACAGATTGTACCCAACTCAAAAAGATCAAATCTAGCTACCCGCTCCTAACTTCTGCATGTCGGTAAAAAGTTTAGAGTCTTTGGACACCATCCTTCAGTTCCACTCCTGGCCAGAGCAGGGGTCTCCTGTGTCCTGGGCATTGTTCATGGAGACAGTTATCAGAGTTGACCCTAATTGTTCAGCATAATGACATTATCTTAGTTTTTTCTTTCCATTTCCTTCCTTCCTTCCTTCTTTATTCATTTATTCATGTATTTATTTATTTTTTAGATAGAGTCTCACTCTGTCACCCTGGGTAGAGTGCTTTTGTGGTGTCATAGCTCACAGCAACCTTAAACTCTTGGGCTCAAGCATCCTCTTGCCTCAGTCTTCCGAGTAGCTGAGACTACAGGGCCCTGTCACCATGCCTGGCTAGTTTTTCTATTTTTAGCAGAGACAGGGTCTTGATCAGGCTGGTTTCAAACTCAGCCTCAGCTCCTGAGAGTGCTAGGATTACAGGTGTGAGCCACCGCGCCCAGCTTTTTCTTCCACATTTAATGACTTTCTAAATCTACAGAGAATCAATTTTAACGTGCTTCCATAGGTCAGATTGCTGGGTGTCTAATTCAAGGCGAATACTATATAGTCCTAGTTGTTTTACATTGATTATATCTACTCCTTATGGCAACCTCAAAGTGTCAGTTTTTACTGTCTGCATTTTATGAAGAAATTGAGAAAGAGAGAGGTGAAGTAATTTACTCAGTGTCACAGAGCTGCTCACCTGCACAGCTGGGCTTTGGTCCAGGACGTGACTAACTGCAGTCCTCCTGACTGTGCTGCCCAGTGTGCTGCCCATGTGGCTCACCATAGTGTGGTAGGGTACACATGACCCACTGTGACTATACCAATTAGAATTCATACGAAATTAACATGGGCATAAGTAATTCATGTTATTTATGTTATCATTGATCTTGACATTAATAATTCACTAGGAAATTCTGTCTTGGAAAAGTTTGAAAATAACATGATTTTAACTGCAGTGACACATATTTAAAAAACGATATGTCTTTTTCCTTAATAAGTGTAAAATAATCTTCATAATTTGTTATATTAAAATATTAATAAATGTGCCTTAGCCAGGAACTGTAATAGGATAAAATAACCTTATTTAATTCTAAAATCTCTTCAGTACCAAAGGATACGTTTTTACTCTTTGAATATTAGACACCTCAAAAGATGACTGACTATGAAGAAAGAAGATGAGAGAAATATGGCAGACGTTTGAAGAGAATAATTATCTGTGGGGGGACATGTGTTTTCAGATTTAGTGAATTCATCTTTTATGAAGTGGAAATCCTGGCCAAACCACATACATGGACTCGAACCAACTGCCAGATAAGGAGCATTTCAGAAATAAAAGGGCACTGGCAGCCCGAAGGATAGATTTCCCAAAGCATTCTGATAAAAATAAAATGCTTCAAGATGCTGGAGGGGCCTGGGTGATAGCTGGGAAGTTTTCCTGGGAAATGCATCAATTACTGAAATAGGGGGAGAGAAATTTGTAACAGGAAATGAGGAAGCCAAAATGGTATAGTTGTAGTTTGGACTGCATATGTCTTCAACTACACGACACTCCAATTACAAGGTTACTTCTGTTGGCGGCTACCTTTTTGCCCAAGGAGCCAGATCCTTGGTTAAAAACAAGAAAGAGACCACCGTAGTTTAGAACATCCAACATCTGTTGCCTGGCGCACCCACGGGAGCCCCTCAATCTAAAGAGGTTCTTAACTGAGAAGGGAATAAGCGGAAGTTTACATGATAAAATACTACAGTAACTTATTTTAAGGAAAGTTTGCCCTGATTTGTGAACTCCCCCTCATCAAATACTTTAATAAGTACGGAGAACATTTGACGCAGTGAGACTGAGGACAGCATGACTTGGGGTCTGGCACTTGTCCTTCATCCCCCCAGCAGCTCATCCTGGTCACTACGTTTCATTTTGGATCCGTCATGGTGCATGGTGTGAGGTGATTGCTGTATTTGTTGTGTGATTATTTTAAACAGTTTTCCATCTATTTTGCATAGAAGAATTATTAAAGAAAGCAAATTGCTACCTGAGGTCTGATTCTTGAATGAAGTTTAAACAACAGGAAAACCAAGTTTAAAATATTATTCCTGTTAGGCAAGGGTGCCAACACATATGCGCACCCATGAGACTTCAAACAGTTAATGAATTGGAAGGATGGAGTAGAGCAAGGCCTATGATGGTGAATTTTCTTTTTAAATCTAAACCAGAAAGTAAAGGAAATTCACACTTGAAGGAACATATATTTTTTCCAGCTATGAAGCTACCCAAGCTTTAATATATTCTCTTCCAAAAGCATACATTTCTTTTTTACTAGGATTATTCAGATGGGCTCATAGTTAAGACTCAAGAGTGGGGAAAACAACACATCCGTCTGGGAAAAACACAACAAGGTCTCGACTAAAGCACTCAGCACAGGGTGAATAACCAACCCTTCTCTTCACCTTTGCCTGGAACCTTGAGCACTTGAACCTTGAGCTGGGGGACAGTGGTTTATTGATGGGGGAGATTGTGAGTACTTTTCAAAAGAATAAACTGTGGAATTTCTGACTATACCATGTTATGACATCTAACTCTTGCTAGATATTTTTAAGGTAATATATGCTAGAGGCTATGCCTTAAACACGTGTGGGCGTAGGGGTATATATAGTGATGTGAATCATGTATATATGAAAATAGAGGAAAGCTAGTCCATCTCCTGGGAGCAGTAATGCCTATACCGATGTTCATAATAGGTGGGTCAGGCTTCCTGGCTTCCTGTACCCCCAGGACATTCTGTTCCCCAGCCTTCTAGGATGACACTTGAGTGAGCTTGAGAGCTCTGAGCTTTTGCCACCATGACAACCGTGTCCTAAAATGCACTTCAGCAAATACAGAGGGTGCCAAAAAGGTATATGCATTTTAAGAAAAAAAAAGGACTTTATTAAAATTGTAATATTCAAGTCTCATTTGACTTCTGCAATTACAAGAAATACAGATACAATATATGAGATAACAAATATTATCGGTATACGATACAGTATTACAATTTCAATACAGGGTTTTCCTTTCTTAAGATGTGTGCACGTTTTCTGCGCTACTTGTATTTATTGTCAGCTCTGTGTGAGGCTCTGTGCTATGTGCTGACGACCTGTTATTATGGCTTAATTGGCCAGAGGTTAGTTTTTAAATATCAAACCTGATTTGGTTATCATGATGACTATTACCTTGGATACAACCTTTTCTCTATATTTTCAATTTTAGTTTCAAACTGTTTTTCATTCAAATACTCAAATATGTGTGTTTTACTATGTCTACATATATTACACCATGTATGTTACATGTTATAGGAATGACACTGAGAGCGTCAGCCAGGCGTAACAGCACTTCCCATGTAGGATTTGCATCTGAGTGTGCCACCCCGTTTTTAACTGTATTCAGATCACCATACTCAGTAGTTGGAGGGATTTGGGTTGTTCTTGTTTGTTTTTAGAATATGAAAGAACTGATTATGTTTCACCCTGAGGAGCACCTCTAAACTCTGAGTTAGTAGGAAAGGCTGTGGGGCTGGGTGGTGCCGATTCCACCCCTCCTTTGGCTCCCCTCCTAAGCTCGCACAGTCCCACTTTGCAGAGAGGTTTGCCCTCACTTGACCCCCACCTCGCCTCCAGTTCAGCCCTCATTGGTCAGAGCCCGCTGCCACCTTAACCAAGTCTGCTGCCAGTGCTTAATTCTGGCTCCAAAGATAGAGCTGCTCACCTACAGACCTCTCTGCATTTCATTTTGTCATCAGCTTTCTCCTTCCCTTGCTTCTTTGAAACTCTTCTCTGGGATTCTTCCTAGACTGCAGCCCAGGGGTCCCCCAATTTTTTAAATAGGGGGCCAGTTCACTGTCCCTCAGACCGTTGGAGGGCCGGACTGCAGGCCCCGGGACAAGTCGGCTGCTAAGCAGGACAGGCAGCAGTGGCAAAAACACCCGGCGAGCCAGATAAATGTCCTAGGTGGGCTGCATGTGGCCACGGGCCATAGTTTGAGGACGCCTGCTCCAGCCCTTCTTCTCTGCTCCTACCCCCTTCTGTAATACAGACTGATGCCCTCCAAGGGTCTTCCCTTAGCTGCTGGCTGGCTCTTCTTGTGTGGTCTGCCTTCCACTATTACCTATGTGCTTATGGCCCCTAAATCTAAATCCCTGAAAGGTTAGGCCCCTCTTTCAAGTGCCCAACCCACCCACCCAGTATCCTCCAGACTTCTCAGCTTGGGTGAAACACATGTTCCAAGAGCCACCATCCACCAGTTTACAGAGCCAAGGACCAGCATCCTTGCTTCCATCAAACCAATAGTCACTATGCCTGGTGACTTGCCAAGTCCCCCTGCACGCTGCCCTGCATGCACGGCCTCCTCAGAATATCTCCACCTCCGGCCAAGGTGGCTGTAGGTGCCCACCCTGCAGCTGTGCAGTCTGCCCAGCACCGTCAGGCTCCCACGCCCTTCTTCTGCCTTTCTCAGATGTCTTTTTCTGAACATTCTCAATATTTTATTATTTTACTTTTACTTACTTATACTTGAAGAAAAACTGTGACCACCCAGAGAACAGAAACTGTGTCTTCCTCCCTACTGTCCCAAGAGGCAACACAGTCCTCTGTTCTCCAATCCTATCACCCTGAGCAAGCAAGACTCAAGGATTAGATCTAACCACAAATCAACAGCAAGGCTAAAAGACCTTCTCCTCAACACAGTGAGCTATCCAGGAGAATGTTTAGTGGGATCTCTTTCCTCCTTAAACTATGTGAAAAATTATCAGAAAATTATTAGAAAAACCAAATTGAAAGTAAACTTATATTTGTGAGTTGTGCTTAATTTGTTCACTCATAAAATCTTGTGCTGGAATGAAAGACTTAAGTCTAAAATCCCCACAGATGCTATTGATATATTAGGAGATATATTGCACAGTCTTTACAGTTTTGAAGTATGGTTTGTGGTGTTTCTTTGATCAAATGTGTATAAAAGTGAAAAACATATTGAAATATATTTTTGAATCAGAATAAGTAAATAATTTATTAAAGTAACGGATATTTTTTCTTCTATAGTTTATTTCTTAGCCTTCTGAAATGGAAAGACAGTAACATCCTTATTTTGTGATGTTAGGGACGAAGAATTAAGTGCATTTTCAGAGTTTTAGAATAGAACAGGAAAATCCTGGGTTAGCAATTGCCTGTATCTTCATATAGTTAAATAAGGAGGTGGAACTGTGTACATGCCAGCAGTAAGAGTTCTCCCTACTCCTAAAATTCTACGAGTGGGGCTGTCAGCCTAATCAGTAACATGTAATTTCAGAAAATCCCCACGCTCAGGCCACTGTGATTGTTAAAAGTTCTTATTTGAAAATAGTGTTCAGAATTTGGATTACCTGAGTGAGCCTGAGCAGGTCCCCAGCAGATTTACAGATGCTTAGAATAAAAGGATGCTTTTATAAGAATAAGTATGATTAATCTTATTACTACAACATTGTTTGAGGCATTAACAGTAGCTGGTGACAAGATGATGAGATCTTTAGATCCTGAAGTTTCAGTGAACCTTGAACAGAAGGAAATAAGTTGACAACTATCACATTATGGAATTGCAAGTATTCAAAGATGACAGAAAGGGACATCTGTTTCCAGTCAGTGGGCAGGGCAGTTGGTTTCCTGTAGACAGCTGCTTGCTCTTTCCATGGAAGGCCACCAAGTGCTCAGAGGTTATAAATAAGCAATTATCGGAGCCCTTTCAGAGAGCATTAAGCAGAAGGGTTAGTGACTTTCTCACGTTCTTTTTTTGGCCTGTTATTAGCAGTGGTAAGCCACATCTATGTGTCTGCATGTGTGCAAATATCCTGCACGGGGCGTGGGCGCCCAGCACACATTTGTTGCTCATCTTTTGGCATCTCGGGCTATGAGCCAGCCACTCTTCCTGGTTGGGACAGGCACTAATTCTAATCCTTATAGCCTCTTTCCTGTAATTGTACCCAGAACCTTGCCTGCTCGGAAGCCCAAGGAACTCCTTTTTTATGAGGAACCATTCTTGGACCCTGTGCAGTGTTGGTCCAGAATCAGAGGTGGACTCTTTTGATCATCAACTTGAAGGAAGAACCGTAAATGGGATTAAACAGAACCAGACCCGGGCCACCCTGTTTACTTTAGAAGGCAGATGAAGGACCTAGAAACACATGTTTTGGTAGGAACACAGAGTAGGAAACAGTGCCCCTCCTCACGTCAGAGAAGGTTCGGCGATTATCATATTTGGCTGAACAATAATAGTGAAGTTTTCCCATAACTAGATCCACCAGCACAGACCTGCCAAGAGCAGCAGCAATTTGCTTGCCAGTTCATGAAGTCTTTCTATAATTGTGTTTTATTAAAGTCTTTTATTTCACTTTCAGTGAACATTTACTGTTAGCCTGCTACAAGCCAGCCCTCCACTAGACGCTGGGGACAGAAGGGTAAGCCGTGGTCCACAGCCACAGAGGGCCAGGCTAGTGCTAAAGAGGATAAAATACACGAGGCGTGAAAATCCTTTTCCGCTTGTTGCCTTTCTCAACTTAAGAAAAATGACACTCTCAGTGTTGATGTGCATCCAGCCAACATTTCTTTCGGTAAATTGTGGAGGCTGAACTTGCAATGATCAAGTCCAGATTCTATCCTGCCATCTACGTCCACCGCAGCCTGGGGATAACTTAACCCCTGGCCTCCATTTTTCTGCTCTAAAATGGACATCATCTTAAGTACTCCTGTCACCTAGAAGTGACCAAAACAATGGACATGGAAGTTTGGTGCATGTCTTGGGATGCTGCCCAGAACCAGGATGGGAGTACTTATGATGGCTTTGATCTGCATCTTTCTATAGAAATAGGGATGAACAACTTTTTTGTTCTGGGGGACAATCTCACTATGTTGTCCAGGCTAGTCTGGAACTCCTGGCCTCGTGCCATCCTTCTGCCCCTGCCTCCTGAGTAGTTGCAGCTATAGGCTCAAGCTACCACACCCAGGGTTGAACAATTTAAATCCATTCTGGCTTTATTTTTCTAAGAATGCCATAGGTAAGATTATGTAATTCTATCATTTTTTTGTGAGGTGGTTCTCTGGCTGTGTAAGATATCACAGAAAAATGATAGTATAGTTTCAACGTCTGGTTTTCTAAACGGTGGACTTTCATCATTATTAAAGGATAATTCTTTTCCAATAGCTGACATGGATAGGGGAAATAAATACTAGCCAGTACGTAGCTCCTCAACTTATTTTCCCTTGTCTTTGCAAGAACAAAATGAGTTGATAATATATTATATACAACCATAAAACAATCCCTTCCCCTTCCCAGCTATCTGCTGTGCCCCTCGCATTCACAGCAGAGGAACTGACGGCTTGACTGAGAAGAGTGGAACTGTGGACAGGAGACCTGCCATAGTACTTAGATTCATTTCCAGGGGCTGCTGGCCGAAAGTACCAGAGACTGGGCAGCTTCAACAACAGAAATTACTCTCTCATGGTTCTAGAAGCTGGAGGCCCAAAGTCAAGGTATTGGTGGGGCTGCTTCCCGCTGAGGGCTGTGAGAGAAAATCTGGTCCAGGCTCCTCTCCTAACTTCTGGTGGCTTTTGGGGGCACTCTTTGGCATTTCTTCAGCTTGTAGAGGAGTTACCCTGAACTCTGTTTCCATGTTCACATGGTATTCTTCTGTGTGTGCGTCTTTGTCTAGATTTCCCCTTTTTATAAGGATTAGAGCCCACTCTAAAGGCCTCATTTTAACTAACTATATCTGCAGTGGCCCTAGTTCCAAATAAGGTCCTAGTCAAAGATACAGGGGTTATCGACATTTGAACTGGAGAAAAAGGATACTATTTAACCTATAACAATATGTTAAACTGTTTTTTTTCATTGAGGTGTTTTGGGTTCCTACTATATATATTTCTCACTAAGAATTAACCAAATAGAAGACTGGGTTTTATCATGCTGGGTTTTTTGTTTGTTTGTTTTGGTAAATGCCTTTGTACTTTTGTTTCACAGAAGAATAATTGCAGCCGGGATTGGGAAGTCACAAGAATTTTACTGTTTTTACTGAATTCAGGTTAAAATATATTATTTAGTGGGTCTCCTTTCTGCCAGGCATGGAGCTAGCTGGTGAGAATATAAGACTGAAAGGCATGGTCATTGCTCTCAAAGAGTTGGTACAGCAGGTTCCTAGTAACCATTGAAATGTGTGCACAGAATAAAATCAAAATTATACAGGACATGATTGACTTTAGGGTGTGGTCCAAGAAACCCTGGGGATTTCTTAAGGATTCTCGTAATCCCCCTTCCCTCCACAAGATCCTGGAGGGAAGTAGAGATTCTTATCCCCAGGACTTAGGGGCCAGCACCACATTTTAGTCAGAGAGGACATGCTCAGTGAGCAGAACTGAGGGTGGGGGAGGCTGGGGAGGGAGGGGCTTGTAGCAAATGACATTAAAGGACACAGAAGAGAAAGAAGTGGAGTCAGTAGGATCAGGCGTCCAGGACTGAAAGGTGGGTTGGGTGAGATGAGGAATACCTCATTTGAGATCATAATGAAATAACGAATATGGATGTGATTATAACATCTCTACGCATAAAAAGTTTAAACTTGTAAATTTTTAAGTCTAGAGTTGAAGATTCCAAGCTAAAGTTCTCAATTTTCATAGGAAATTTCCATAATTAAGCCATCTATTTTAAATGTAAATCTTAAGTGTGTCATTTGGCTGTAATTAAAACCCTTTACCAGCTTCAGCCTGGCATTACAAAATTCAGGATTCCTAACAAAACTTAAAGACCTAAAACAACTTCACTCCTCTCTCGGGGAGCTCTCCCGTGTGCTCTGCGGTCTGCCATATTAGTTTCTGGAATGTTCTAGGCTCTCTCTGGGCTTTGCCTATTCCTTCCAGTCACATGGCCCCTCCTTGGTCACCCACTCACCCATCTCCTACTCTTCCCTCAGGCCTCAGGGATCTTTCCTAATTGCTCCCCCAGCCTCTACCACCTACCTCCCAGAGCATCCCCTTGGTAACTTCCATGCCATCATTCATTTAATGTTTCATTTTCCAACCCACCAGCAGGAGGCCCTGGAGGGCAGGGACTGTATCTCCCTCATCACCCAGGGCACCCCAGCATAGAGTACTGTGTGTGGTGTATAATAGGTGTTCAGTGGGTATTTTTCTAAATGAATGAATGAAACACACTACAGGTGGATCACATCCCCCAAAGAAGCTTGAAATTTAAAAATAAAAATACGTGACACAAAAAGGTTGCATTTTAAATTATTGTAGAGTTAATCTAGTTTGTATTTAGTTGATTCTTGGAAATATTTGAAAGCATGAACCAGAGGTGCCCAGCGTTTTCTCTTTTCTGCCACACATTGGAAGAAGAGTTGCCTAGGGCCACACATTAAAGGCACAAACACTAACAAAAGCTGACTAGCAAAAAAAGGCCCGTGCATACTTTTTGGGATATCTGACACCATAGATAATCAAAAAAAGTCCTGAGAAAATTAGCATCGTCCTCAGACTGCAGGTTGGATACCCAAACAAATGAACTAAAAATGACTTGATAGGAACTTCTCTTGAGGCCAGAGGGCCATGGGAGGACCAGGGTCCCACAGGATTCTCAGGCCTCCCTCTCCTCCTCCTTCCCTCTTTCCCCATGTGTCTGTTCTGCATCTTCTTGGCCTCCTGCACACTCTTCATTCTTTGCCCATGGCTCCCATGCAGGATTTGTTCTGACACAATTGCACAGACACTGGTGGTCTCCATGCTGAGAAGCCCCACTCTCTTCACACACACCTCCTTGGCTGCTCCACTCACTGGAAAAGGTGTTAACTAAAAAGATCGAAAATCTGCATTTTATCACCTTCATGGCCGCCTTTATTTCAGAAGTGAATTCGGTGTTTCTTCTTTTTTCCCCCTAAAAAATTCAAATTTTGCTTTTGGGGGGCCCAAATCATTCCCCATCCCAAAATAGGCCAGTAGCTGTCTGTGTCAGCATTCTGAACTTTTTTTTGTCGTAACGCCAATTAGTGTCTCAAATCATGGGGCTATTCTTGGGCCAGCAGAGTAGGAAACTAAATAATAGGATGTGTGTTATAGTTAAATGAGTTCTCACTGAGAAATACATCTCCACACCGGGAGATTTAAAAGGTTTGAATATTCATAAGGTCTTATCTAAGCCCCTCACTGGTTATTAGTTCTTCATATTAAGTGAAAGATATGTAAATCCTCAGAGGTTCCTAGTATATCCAGGCTGAATACATCCAAACCTTTTAAAAGGACTGGCACGTTGAATTCTCAGTGGATGTTCATTCTTCTCTGCTTGTCCACTCACATAACAAGGCTTTCCTTGCACATCCTGCCATCCTTCCCAGACTGTGGCACAAGCCCAGATCAATTGCGAGCACTTTGTCTCCAGAGCTATATTTGATTTAGCTTTATTTTTATACCGTTTATCTTCTTTTGGCTTCAAACATTTTACATTGATGAAGACGGCTGTGAAAGCAGAACACCCACATTTGGTACCACTGCATTCATGTTCTCTTGTGTTTTGGCTTCAATTACAGCGCTTTTAATATTCATGCAGTTTGAAAAAATAAACATCCTAGGCTATTTCCTCTGAATGGAAACATTATGGTTTCAACCCCCAGAGAAAACAACTGGTAAGTTCTGCAAAGCCACGTTTTCTCCCTGTCAGTTGGAAAGTTGCTCCAGCTTGGCAGAAGTAACAACCTCTGTGACACTTTGGGGCTTCCCAGAGCAGATGGCCAGGGGGCCTGGTGTAAGGAAGAGGAAAAGAAACAGCACACATGCACATCTAAAGATTCCCTTTGGGATACTAGATACTGGAATCATTTCAGTTGATTCAAAATAGTATTATTTCTGTCATGAGGAATATAGGAGAGGATCGTTGATTCCAGTTCCTTCTTTATTCAGATGTACATGGTTGGAAACTTTTCCTCATCCTCTCTCCTTTTTTTGTATTGAGCCTGTATCGATATTCACCTTTCTAAACTTAGATCAGCTGGTCCCTTAAATACAGAGAAGAACTTAAATCGACTATAGGAGCGAGGCGTATAGAGCAAGAACGTCACACAGATACGAAAGCCCGTCTGTTAAGAAGTTCAGTGACTATGCTAAATAAGAGAAAGCTGACATTTAGAAGTGGGGGTTCAGTTAGAGAGCACTGTCCTAAGTTCCCGTGTGGGGTTACCCTCTCACTGACTTTGTAGCCCTAGTCACATCGCCAAACTCACCAACTCCCTTCCTCCCTCTTTCCTCCCAGACGATGGGTTCCTTGTCCTTCCTTGATAGTTGAGTGTTTCACACAACTCTGGTTTCATTTCTCTACTTCTCAAAACTTTTCTGCATTATTTACTCTTTCCTCCTCACCCTCGGGAACCATGTAATTTCTCTTTATGCCTGAAGCTAACAACTTCTCTAAATCCCTAGATTTTATTCTACATTGCAGTGGCTGACGCATTCCTACCACTTACTACTAAGGCTGTTGAAAAGACAAACATTGGCATCTTCCGCCTCCCCAGAGCTGTCAGGGACCACATGGGCTGGACTTGGCCAATGAGCACGGGAAGAAGCGGCTAGGGCTTGCGGCCTGAGAGTGGAGCTGGGTGGAGCTGCCTTCTCTTCCTTCCTTGAAGGCAGATGTCAGGCCCACTGCTGCAGCAGCCATTCTAGGACCGTGAGGTCACAAGCAAAGGGGAGAAAGCCCAACACTAGAGTGGCAGTGCTGGAGGGCCAAAAAGCCTGGGCACCTGACAGCCAGAGAAAGCAAATACCTACAGCAGAATTCTCTTGAGTCAAATATCAACCACTATTTGCTTGAGCTACTATTAGTTTGAGTTCTTAGTTACATGCCAACAAACTCAGTCTGACTGATACTGCCCATGCCCCAACCCCAGAACAAAACAAAAATAAAAACTCTGCTTAATCCTGGGACTTCTTATGCATTTTTTATTATCTCTACCCTCAGTGACTTTTCCCCTGGCACAACTGAGCTTCTCTAACTGAACCCCCCAAACACCTTCAAGGTTCTCCTTTTCCCGCCTTCGATACCTGTGCTGCCTTGCCCTGTCTCATTCGCTTGCTCCTTGAGCTATGCTGTCTTTTCTCTCATCAGTCATAAGTGCCTGTCTGGTTCCAAGGCCCGTAGTGTCTCCACCTTTCTCCGCTCAGCCTCTCTGCCGCATTTCTCCAGCCCTGCTGACGTCCTCTCTGCGCCCTGGTCTCCCCCAGTCCCTTACGCCTTCTCCTTCTCCTTTCCTTCTTTGTCCCTTGAAAGAATTTTTGAAGTTTCTGTCCCATCTCTCTGTCTAGTTTCTCCCTTGCTAATCTCTTCTACCCTACACGCAGCTTCCAATAGCATTTCTTTGTGAGTCTCCAGTCTGTTCGACTTTGGCCCAGTTTTGAGTCTAGCCTCTGTTTCTGGTCGCTGGGTTGTAGACCTTCACGCCAAGTCGTCCTTGACACTGCCTCAGCCTCCTTCCTCAAACTCCGTGTTCTGGCCTCTAGTTCTGTCCATTTCCCTCAGCACAGTTCCTCACATATTTCCTGCAATTTTCATTTGCAGTGCTACCTGCCCAGTGGTGGCCCTTGCTTTCTCATCTGGGCGAGTGCAGTAGCACCAATCCTGGTATAGACCCCAGCTGGACACCTCCCACTCCTGAGTGCCCACGCCCAAGACCTCGGCTCCTGTCCTTGTTTCCTCCTAAATACCTTCCCAGTCTGTCCGCTGCCCTCACCCTCACCCTCACCCTGGCTATCACCAGCTGCCATGTTCTAATCCCCTTGGCTGTCTGCTTCAGGTCTACTTCCCCTCTGTTCTGTTTCCTACACTGCATGCAGAATATTCTTTCAAGAATGGTACTCAAACTATGCCCCTTCCCTTTTTCAAACTCTTTAATGATTTATAATTATATTTAGAACCCCAGTCCTTTACATACAAACAAGTCCCAGCCTTGTCTGGCTGCATCATCCCATCAGCTTTCTCATGAGGCACTACCCAGCCACCCTGCCCGCCTTCCAGTCCTTCACATTCACTAAGGTCTTACCCACTCAGGGCCTTTGCATGTGCCATTGCTTCTGTGTACAGCACTTCACACCCTTGTCAAGACTTTCTTACCAGGGTCTGTACCATTTGTGGGGCTCAAGTCAAATTCCACTTGTTAAAGAAGCCCTCTCAGGCAGTACCCATAGCTCAGTGGTTAGGGTGCCAGCCACATGCACCAAGGCTAGAGGGCTCAAACCTGGCCTGGACCAGCTAAAACAACAATGACAACTGCAACAACAATAACAAAAAAAAAACAGCCAGTCATTGTGGTAGCACCTGTAGTACCAGCTACTTGAGAGGCTGAGGCAAGAGAATCACTTGAGCCCAAGAATTGAGGTTGCTATGAGCAGTGACTCCACAGCATTCTACCCAGGGCAACAGCTTGAGACTCTGTCTCAATAATAATAATAATAATAATAAAGAAGCCCTCTCTTAATTCTCTGCAATGGCATCAGAATGCTTCCCTTCATTGGCATTAATGATGTATTAATGTTCATTGTGTTATTTGTTTAATGTTCTGTTTCCCCCTCCTTTAAAAAGTTGGCCCCTTGGCTAGGCACCTGTAGCTTAGCGGCTAGGGCACTAGCCACATACACCAGAGCTGGCAGGTTTGAATCCAGCCTGGGCCTGCCAAACAATTATAACTACAACCAAAAAATAGCCAGGCATTGTGGCAGGCACCTGTAGTCCCAGCTACTTGGGAGGCTGAGGCAAGAGAATTGGCTAAGCCCAGGAGTTGGAGGTTGCTGTGAGCTGTGTGATGCCATGGCACTCTACCCAGGATGACAAAGTGAGACTCTGGCTCAAAAAAAAGTAAAAAAAGTCGTCACCTTAAGATGTGGAAGTTTGCGTGTTCTATTTTGCTGCTCAATGTGTTCCCAGTAACTGGTAGAGAGTGTTTCACTGGGCTCAGAAGTTCTTTTTGGATGAACAACAGAAGAAGGCTTGGTGCTGTCTCACTGCCTGTAAATTGGAATCTCAGCCTGTGAATGACCCCATTGTGCAAGGCCTCTAGGTTCCAGCGTCAACAGACCTTGCAAGCCCCCTCCTTGACAGCGCCCACATCTGTGACGTGTTCCTCACTGACCTCTGCAAACCTCTGTGCCACTGCTCCTGCATCCCGAGTGTCCTCTCATAGCTATTTTTTAATATCAAGACCCTACCTGTTTTTTATAAAACTAGTTCATGTCACTTTATGATGCATTTTGGATTTATCCCCAACCGGAAGTGATATCTGCCTCACCTGTTGCCTCACAGTGCAAATTGAGCATCCCTAATCTGAAAAATCCAGCTCCAAAAGGCTCCAAAATCTACATCTTTCTGAATGCTGATGTGATGCCAGAAGTGCAAAATTCCACACCTGCCCTCATATAATGGGTCACAGTCAAAATGCAGCACACAGCGGTTTACTCAGCAGTTCCAAGGGAAAGTAAAATTACCTATGAGTATAATGTGGATATGAAACATAAACTAATTTTGTGTTTAGGTTTGGGTCCCACCCCCCCCACCAGACATTTCATTATGTATATGCATATATTCCAAAATCCAAAAAGTCCAAAAATTCAAAACTTCTGGTCCCATGCACTTCAGATAAGAAATACTCAACCTGTATATTGTTATATCTTTATTATAGCTTTTTTCCCATGCCGTATGGAAGTTTTGCATTTTTTTCCTCTGCTGAGCAAGAATGTAAGATGCTGGCCAGGCAGTTGTGTCCCTTGGGCCTTGGTGCCCACTGCTAAGCACAGGGCCCTGTCTAACAGACGTGTTAGATGTACAGGTGGGCTGAGGCAGCTGGGGCTCTGCATACTTCTGAGGCCAGAAGAGAGGACTGAGTAATTTGTGGGAAATACCTGAACTGAACTAAAGTTCCCGGCCAACCCCATAGAAGAAGAAAGAGACTCCATAAGAAGCATAAAATAGGGCCAGGCATGGTGGCTCAGGCCTATAATCCTAGCCCTTTGGTGGGCTGAGAAGGAAGGATCACTTGAGCCCAGAAGTTTGATACCTGTCTAGGTGACACAGTGAGATCTTACCTCTTAAAAAAAAGTGAAATGGCATCCAGGAAAGGGTAGAGCCAGAGAGTTGAGGCTTGGGGACCTATAACAAACATAGCCACACCGTGTGGGCCTGACATGACTTCATTCTCTTAAGGAAGAAAAAGCATAGCACAAAAGGATTTTGGTTCAGCAGGCTGAGCAGATGTTGTGCAAATGTGGACTTCAGATCTCAGAGAGGAACAGAAGGGACAGAGTCCTCTGGTGTGGTCCTTGGAAAACAGCACCTACCTCCAGTCTCCGGGGACTGGTTAGAGAAGAAACTCCAGGGAGCATTCTGCTCAGGGTTCCCTGCTGCCTGTTTTGTCGCACAAGAAAGAAACCTTTTCATCACTTGAGTAATCACTGCCCTCTCCCTGCAAAGGAAAATAAACAGAAAAATGTCCCTTTGGGTCAACTCTTGAGCATCAGCTATAGCTGCTCTCACAAGAGATCAAACCAGAATACTTGCACCTCCTGGTCATTGGCATCAAAGGCTGCAGGTTTTCTTTCCACCTAATTTTAATATGCTTGTGAGCCTTGGGAGGCTTAATTAAAACTGCAGGGGAGCCAAAGTCAGCATATAAAGGAACTGTTTTGATGCTTCAAAAACCCAAGCAAACAGAATCTGGATTATTCAATTAGGTATGCTTATGGGATTTGTCTTGGGTATTTTGATTGCTCAAAGCCTGCTGGGGAAGTCAGTCATGGGGTTTAGACCTGAAAGGAGCCATAGTTAATGCCCCCCAAGTTTGGCTTTTCATCATCCTACTTAGGCTTCCCATTACTGGTGCACTGTTGCGAGCTGCGCGTGAACTTTTCATTCTGACTTCTGCTCCTTCAGCTTCTCCTTCCGCTGATGCCAGATTTCATGGCAGGGCCTCCTCAGTTTCCCATCTCTGTTCTGCCTGGATCTTGGATTTTCTTCCCTCCTTTCACTGATGGTCATTGCTGTCCTGAGCACAGGGTTGCCACAGAGGCAGTCTAGCATGGTAGGGTGGAAAACAGGATCTCCCAGCTAGAACACTTCTTGTCTGCTTGGCCTCCCACAAGTCACCTCATCTCTTTACACCTTGTAACATCATCTGCAAAATGGAGATGGCAGAAATTGCACCAACGTCATAGAGTTTGTTAATCCGGTCTTTTAAAATTCATGTTAAAGTGTGCTTACCACAATGCCTAGTGCAGGATGAGTTTTAGTGAATGGTAACAATGATCATGATTGCCCCAGAGCATGGGCAGGTGTGTCTCCTTCAGCAGCAGGACTGGGGGTATGCACCTAGGCCTTCCCAGAGGCATGTAGGTAGACCCACCAAGCCCAGTGTAAGGCAGCCCCAGAGGTCATGTGACAGCTACACACACTTGCTGAAGTTGGTGGAGTATCTGTCCTAGTGATTGGATCACCCAACAGGCATTTTAAGCAACAAAGACTCTTACAGTAAGTTTTGGCTGCAGTTAATTTGTCATTACATCCTGTGACTCTCCCTCTGAAGATGGAATTCAGAGTCAGACATCCAGAGGAATTTATTGCCAGGAACACGGGCCACAGCAAGACCTAAAGGCAAGCTGCTCTGTCTCCTGGGGCGGAGGGATTCTGGCTTGATCCTGCACATGTTGCAGACCCTTCATAGACTGTATACCTAGCTAATCAGCTCAAAACAGACCTGTGTGCAAGGGCCTAACCAGATACCCTAAATGTTAGAAAGCCACCCAAGGGGAAAGGTTTGCCCGATGCCAAGTACTCTACTCAGCTGCCTATATGTGTCATTGGATGTGAGGATAAGGTTTCCCATTTTACAGATGGGTAAACTCAGGTTCCTGGAGATTAAGTTACTTAATTGTTAACCTCACCAGGTTTAAACTATGGCATGTTAACCAGATGCTTCCCTGAAGCACAGGTCTCACTTAATAGTTGATGTTAAATTCTGTTGCCCTAGTTTGGTGTGTCATTTTCACTTATTGTCATTCTCCCTTGGATACATTTAGAACAAAGTCATACAGCAAATAAAAAAGCTCCCTCCACTGACAGCGGACTTGAAGGAATTTGTTGTCCTTCCCCAGCCCGGCAGTTGAACAGGCAGAAGTGGAGCTGGGGCTCGTTATCATTGGCTAATTCACTGATGTAGATTCATTTGTACTTTGGGTCATATTGTTCTCCCCAAATAAGGCAAGCATTATATTAAAAAGTGCACACTGTATTTTGTTATTTTTTTTATGTTTCCATTTTTTGAGACAAGATTCTTACTCTGTCACTCTGGGTAGAGTGCTATGGCATCATAGCTCACAGCAACCTCAAACTCTTGGGCTCAAGGGATCCTCTTGCCTCAGTCTCTCAAATAGCTAGGACTGCAGACACCTGCCATGGTGCCTGGCTAGTTTTTCTATTTTTAGTAGAGACAGGGTCTCTCTTTTGCTCAGGATGGTCTTAAACTCCTAAGCTCAAGCAATCCACCGCCTCAGCCTCCCAAAATGCTAGGATTACAGGCATGAGCCACCACACCTGACTTGCACACTGTATTTTATTTATTTATTTATTTATTTATTTATTTATTGAGACAGAGACTCACTTTATTGCACTTGGTAGAGTGCTGTAGCATCATAGCTCACAGCAACCTCCAACTCCTGGGCTTACATAATTCTCTTGCCTCAGCCCCCCTAGTAGCTGGGACTACAGGTGCCTGCCACAATGCCCGGCTATTTTTTGTTGCAGTTTGGCGGGGGCCAGGTTTGAACCCGCCACCCTTGGTATATGGGACCAGCACCCTACCCACTGAGCCACCGGTGCCGCCCATCTATTTTAATTTTTTATGATAGTTAATAGGCTTGAGTCCCAAATAAAATAATAGGGACATTTGTAGAGGTTAAAACTATGGATTTCATAAAATTTTCCCTGTCACTAGAAAGGAATGGTATGCAAGCCACATGAGATGGTCCATTCGTAACCAAAAGCTTGGAAAAGAACATGTTAGCATCCAGCCTAGGAATCTGGGGGTATTATGCACCCAAGTACCCAGAGTCCTGTAATCTGAACTGCTGCTATCAAATCCACCTCCTCAAAATACTCACCGCACATTTATTTTGAATGAGGTCTACACAGGTGTTTCCTCTGTGTCGCAAATGGTTTAAACTGGAGGCTCCCTACATCCGGCACGTTCAGCTGGAGTCACAGGCCCAGCCTTCGCTCTGTGAGCGAGTTTGTCATCCGACAGCCAATCCTAACCGTTTCCCACATTGGTCAGCCGTGGACATAGAACAGATGTTAGGGATTATAGGGCAGGATTCAGGAACTGTGGGCCTGAGCGTCTGCGGAAGTCATTCATTGTGGAGATGCAGACAAGCCCCGTGGAGCCCTCAGTGAGCAGTTCGATGAAACGAGCCTCAGTGGTCCTGCATATCAGGACGCACAGCAGATGTGCTCCTGCTGCCCTGTAAGTGGAAGAACAGTGGTAAATCACCATCTTCAAATCAAGCTGAATGAGGAAAGGAAACAATCCCAGTCCCCCAAATTTTCATCTGCATTCTAATCTATGGATTAATTAGCAGGATCAAGACGCCTAAGCATCAGAGAGTGCTCTGAGGGATTCCATGGTACTTCATTGGAAGACAGTTTGCAGAACACAAGAAAATTGACCGCCCTCCACTCCCCACCTCCCACCCCAGGAAAATTCCTTTAAGGCAAGGCTTAGTTTTCCCCAATGTGACACAGGGCTGTTTCTTCCTGGTCAGTTCTGGTCGTCCTGGAGTTTCCTCACCTTGCTGCTCTCTGAAGTCTGGCCTGCCCCATGGCCCACGTGCCAAGACACTGAGGGGGAGGTCTGAAGCCTGAACCCCGTAGGCTGTGGCGGAGTTTCACCGTCTGCCCAGTGAGCTGAGCACTTAAGGAGCAGGTGGCTTCCTGCACTCTGCTCTGCACAGGGTTTCTGGGTAAACTCTAAGAACCTAAACTACTAAACTACACGCTTCCCATAGCCATCCAGATATGTCTGTTGCTCCCTTTCAATGAACGCTATTGGTTTAAAAGTCAGACTAAAGCACCACGAAGAACAGGATGATATGATGAGAATTTTCTTGACTAGTAATGGTCATCTAACAAACACTTAGAAATAAAGTCAAGTGTTTAAATGAGGATTCTAAGAGCAATAGAATTCATAATACAAGTGTCTTTGATCTTCCGTTGATTCCATCACCACCTTATTTAAAGTTCACTAAGGATTCCAGTAGGAAGACTGAAAAACAAAGATATCTGCACAACTGCTAGTGCCTTAGGGCTGATTTGATTTTTTAATTTTTGTTTCTTGTTTCTGAATGTAGGGCTTCACAGCAGAGATATGATCTGAGAAATGTGTCGGCGGGTGCTTTTGTCATTGTGCATGCCTCATAGGGTGTACCTACACGTGCCCAGGTGCTGTAGCCTGGCACACAGGCTGCCTGGCACAGCCCACTGCTCCCAGACTGCAAACCCATACAGTGTGTGACTGTACTGAATACTGTAAGCAATTGTGATACATGTTTAGGTATTATTACATGCAGTTGTATCTAAACATTGAAAGGTACAGTAAAAATGAAGTATAAAAGATTAACAAAGATATGCCCGGATAGGGCACTTAGCAGGAATGGAGCCTGCAAGGTTGGCCATCGTTCTGGGTGAACCAGTGAGTGAGCGCTCAGTGAACTCTAGGCCAAGGACACTTCTGTACACTTTTATGCAACTGGGAGCACAGTAGGTTTGTTGATACGTGTGCCAGCATCACGACAAACATGTAATGACTATGATGTTATGACAGCAACAGTGTCAGGAGATGGTAAGAACCCTTCCTTCAACTCCATTATCTTGGGGCACCACCATCACATATGTGGCTAGGCATTGAGCAAAACATCGGTAGACGGCGCCTGACTGTATGTTTCGATGGTACGTTCGTCTTCTTTTTCTGGGATAAGCATAGAAATGTTTCTGCTAAGGAAAACTAACAGACAATAATGTATTAACATTTTTAAAGAAAAGGAAATAAAGGACACATAAAATTATGTATCATTGGCATTTAATGCCGTGGTAAAGCAAGTAAAACCACGAGAAAAAGCAAACTGTACCCTTGCAATAAATAATCTACAAATCCTAGTCTCAAATACAGTAGTAGAATGCACTCACTGAACTACCGTGGAGGTTTTTTCTTTTCTAATAACAACTTAAAGTAAATTCATTAACTTTTCTTGTGAAAAGTGAGAGAAAAGGCTAATTATCATACTTTGCTTCTCTTTGTAACCATCTTTCATTTTCCAAAATTAACATAGAAATACAGGAAAATGGTTTGACAAAAGCAAAACAAAGGCCTCACCTGTCTTTATGCTATTCAGGGGAACGAGGTTGAGATGACTTTATGAAGTACACGTATCAAATGTTATTTGCATATTAGTCAATTTTAAGATGAAGGAAAACCATGAATGTAGAAGGCTTTCTACAGAAGGATCAGTCAAAGTTATTTATGTTTGCTCATGTCTGAGACTTGAAACCAGGGAAACGGTATAGAAAAGATAAATTGGAATAACTGTGTAGGAAAGAGAAATAGAAATACATTGACAAGGGAAACGTAGCTGAAGTGTTTCCATTAGGGTATGATGAAAAAAAAAAAAACTGGATCTGTTTTATGTAAATTTTCAACAGTGACCTGGTAAAGAAAGTCCAAAGTACATTAATTAAATTTACAGAGGCAGAAAAGGTGAAGACTCAGGAGGTTAAACACAGAAAGTACAGATGGATTGAGAGAGATGAGAGGAAATGGATCGACTTTTACAGCATGATATTCAGCTTGGAAATATGCACGCGAATACGGTGGGGAATACTGGCCGAAAGACAGATAGCCAGTTTAAAGCAAAAGTTAATAAAATGTTGAGTCTGAAAAACCATAAAGACCAAAGCCAGGAAATTACGAAGCTATGGATCCCACAGTAACTGTAAATTAACCCCCTTGCACATATGAAGTATTTCATATTACTGTCTGTGGTGTTAACTTTCACACCTCAGCGTGTGTGTGTGTGTGTGTGTGTGTGTGTGTGTGTGTTTCTCGCCTGAATTAGGTTGTAAAGGGATCAAAGGTGCTAACGGTCACTCAGGAGCCCCCAGTCCGAGGCTATTCATGCGCCTTGCAATGAAGCGAACAGGGAGAAAGCTTTGATCCTAAGTCAGATTGCTCACCACAGGGGCTGGGAGGAGACACACACTTCTTGACAATTGTAAAGAAGTGGTGAGTGTCGTGGGTGGATGGAAATCTGCAGCACATTCCAGAGACAACACATTGGATTCACGTGCATCGCACTGCCGGTTTCCCTAGTTCACTCGTGTGCTCCCTTCCCCTTCCTTTCTGCCCACGTACCATATTGATTTTCCTCTCCACAGAACCCTTTGTCCTAGTGGGCTCCTTATAGGTACTGAAACGCAGTGTCTTCCTTTTGAAGTTTCCAATCTACTGAGCTGGTAGTTCTCTTTATCTGGGTTGGGATATTTGTTTGTTTGTTTTTTTAACATTTTTCAGTCCACTGACGTGGCATCTGTTCCAGCATGTGACAGAAGTGTGCAGACTTCTTCCTGAGTTGTTGTCCGGCCACCTGTTGTCTAGTTTGTATGTCTGCTTCCAGCATCTTCTCCCTTTCTTGGTCAGAGAAGGACATTTGTTACTGGAGTGTCTTCTTCAGTAGGTCCTTGGTCTCAGGGATTCGAAGAATGAATCCATGGACCACAGATCAGTGGTAAGACAGGATTTATTTTACGGAAAAGAAGACAGAGAAAAAGCACCAGAGCTCCTGGCAGAGGGAAAAACCCAAGTCAGAAAAAAATCTCCCCCTGGGTCCTTTATCTAGGGGTATTTATATAGCCCAACAAAAGAGTGGATACAGTCTCTTCCTTTCCCAGGCCTAGGAAACGTATATTGAATTGACCAGGCCTGGGAAATGGGGAGCTCCCTGTTCAGCTGCAAGTGCAAGGGGTGGGGGGGGAGACAGAGACCAGGGTGGAGACACCATGGCGCTCTCTGAGCTGACATCCTGGAGGTGTCCCCCCAGCGGTTGTCCTGCCCTTCCAGCCGTTGGAGCCTCCTGTGTCCCCTCTCCCTGCCGCGGCTGGTTCCTTGCACCAACACCCCCAGGGTGGAGATGGCAGGTCCTCCCCTCAGCTGCAGCAGAGCTGGTTGGAGCCCACCCTCCCAGTATCACATTGATTTTCCACTCTCCTTCCTGATTTTTGCCACATTGCAATTTTTTCCCTGTCCAGACGACTCTTCTTTTACCATGTCTTCATGGTCCTTGGAGCACCTCAGTCTCCTCTCGGCCCTTTTCCACACCCACCCTCCACCCCTCATCAGGGCTCCCACCCTCAACCTACCCTGTGTCTTCTATGAGATCTCAGCCTCTGATTCCCCTTGACTCACAACAATCCCTTGTTCTCCTACCGCCTGCCCCTCTCCTTTCTGCTAAAACTGCTCTTTGCCTCCCCTGTCATTATCAGCCTTTCAGACCTATAGTTGGTGTCCAATAAATAACTCCATAAATATGCTCTCACCAGTTCTCCCAGCCTTGGTCTTCCTTCCTCCAGGGGAGCTCCAAAACCCATTGATCAAGTGATGTGGTCCCCAGGTTCCTCGCCCTTTCTGGTTCTGGCATGTCCCCCTGTCATTCGTGGCTTATGCTCTTAGGCTGCCCAGCACTTCCTGGGCAGGTCAGCTGATCTAGAGCTTGAAACTCTGGCATCCCTTCATGCTGGTGGCTGGGCTCTCTCACTCCCATTTCCACTCCCCACATGATGGTGTCAGAGGCTTTCAGCTCCTCGCTGCTCTGCTCTAAACATCTGACTCCACCTCCTCCCCACCCAAGAGGTGGAGACCACTGCCCACCAGTCCTTTAGTACCCTCCCTGCACCCAGAAGGCCCTCACGGTGTCATCTGGACTTCTAAGTCAGCTCCTAACACCATCTTTCTCCCTGTCTCCCTCCCTCTGCCTTCCTGCCCAGTTCCCTCTGGGCTTACCCCACATTTACTCACGTTGCTGCAGTGCATACTTCCCCTCTGATTTTCCTAAAATCTGATTTTCACCTCCAAAGTGCAGCTGCAGCCTGGGTCTTCCTCCTCCCAACTAGGGCATCGTGGAGGGCTGGCTGTTTCTCTTCCTCCCAGCGCCTCAGACAGGCATCCCCCAGGTTCTAGCCTTATGCCTTCCCTTACTATGTATTCCATTTCTTTGTGATCTCCTGTGTCGCCTCAGGTTCACCCATCAGCACAGTGCAAAGGACTCCAGCAGGTACAGGACTAGCCCTGGACTCTGGGAGGCACAGAGCTTGGGCTGAGGGTGTAGTTCTGGTCCTGGCTCAGCAGTGCCTCAGCTGTGTGTTCCTGGCCAAGCCATTTGCCCTTTCTTCCCTGAGTAAGAGAGGATCGCATGACGCCTTCCTCATGGGTTATTGGGATGATGAAATGAGCTGAAACAATTCATAGGAAATGTTGGGAATGTCGCATGTCCTGCACCTTTCCCAGGTATCATGCTACCCTCCTCAGCCGCACATGTGCATCTCTGTGAAGTGCCCCACACCCAGGCCTCTCTTTAGAACCAGAACTTTCTGACTTGCCTTAGAAAGGGAGAGTCTGAGCCTCAGAGCCTCAGGTCCCATCTCTCCCTTCTCTCTCCCCATCCCTCCAATCCAGGCTTGCTCCCAGCTCCTTCAGGGGCCTACCCTGGGCCTCCCAGATACTGCCTGCACTTTGATTGCTCCAATAGCTGGAGCCAGGATGGCTGTTCCCTGCCCGAAACACCTCCCGTGGTTCCCTAATGTCTCTTGAATTCAGTCTGAGCTACTCCATCTGACAGGCTTCCCTCCTTTGCAGGCCTCCCTCCCCAAATGTGCCCTAAACCCAAGTTCACTGCTATTCTCTTACAGAGCAGATCCTTTCCCCTACCCCTTGCAATTCCCAGCAGGGTTCTCTGCACCTCCCCTGGCTGACGTGTTCCTCTGATCTGCAACTGGATGGAATCTCAGTGAACCTACAGCTCGGACCTCCTCTCTTCTAGAACCCATAGGACTCTGCCTTGCCTTGGAAGTATCCACTCCTCCCACCCTGACCAAGAGCTGCTTGAGTGCCAGTACCATCCCTCTTGCTCCCCATGCAGTCCTGGCACAGCACACACTGGATTGAACTTCAGTGAGTTCATTCCTGTGCCCCTTAAACCCAGCATCTACTGCAGGGCCTCCCTGTGCAGGTGCCACTCGCTAGGGCCAAGAGTGGACGACATCCAACTCGTGACAGATTTCACGTGGAGAGACAAAGGCCAGGGAATGAAATGCCCAGCCTATTCAAATATTAAGTTGCCATTTGCTTCATATTTTTCTGAAAGTAAATAAAGCCTTGACCACATTGTTTGTGCCCTCCTACCTCCTTAGTGCCCTCCCGGTCCCACTCTCCGTGAAGTAGAAACAGTCGCTTTACTTTAATGTTCAGGGTGTTCATGCCTGTAGCTTGTGTGTGTGAACCTGTAGAAAATAGAAGCAATACAGTGTGAGTATTATAGGGGTTTGAAACTTTTATATCTTCAGCATTAATATTAAGAGATTATGTCATATGCATCCTCCTCAATAGAAGGTTGTTTTTTTAAATTGTTTTTGAAGTTTATCCATAGTGATATAATTGGTAGTTCATTCATTTTAGTGCTGTTTTGAGTTATATAAATATGCCAAAATTTATTTAGTCTCCTATTGATAAACATGTAAGTTTTCTTTCTTTCCCCTTGGAATTGCCAGAAATGCTACAGCAACCACTCCTGACCAAATCTGTGGACATAGATGGGTTTCCCGGGAGTCTGTAACCCAGAATGGAAGGCATATTGGAAATCTCTCAATCTGCGGCTCTTCCCTACCTTTATTTATGGTGTCTTTTAGTACAAAAGTTTTCCATTTTCACGCAGTCCGGCTCATTTGTTTCTTTCATGGTTTTTGCTGTTTGTATATGTGTGTCTTCTAGAAGCTTAGTCAGAGTCATAAAGAAATTCTCCTGCATTTCTTCTAAAAATTTTAAAATGCTTTTCACTGTGAGGTCTTTAATCTACAGTGAAGATTGTAGCATGTGCCTGTGGTATGTAGTAGGCGCTGATGTTTTCCACCGAGATAAGCAGTGTCCTGTTCCCTTCCCCGTCGGGGAACCGGGGATTCCACTGCTAGATATCCAGCATCATCAAGTCCGAGTTTTCCTGTCCAGGCTCAGAGCCTTGGGCATTGCACTAAGGGGAAGGGTCTGAGCAGGGGCCTTTCTTCTGTTTTGCCCACATTTTAGAGGACAAGAGCATTTTCCTTTAAAGTTTGAACCTAGAGAGCATCTGAGATGGCCCATAGTCCCTGTGTGGCAAGCCTGGCCTCTCTGGAAAGTCTCAGAGTAATCATAGCACCTCCCGGATAGGTCAGCACCCACAGGCTCCATCTCCCTGGAGAGCAGCTGTGCTGCCAACTGCAGGCTTCCTGTCCTCCCTCAGAGTACTTCCCTCCTGTAACATGATTGTAGTAACATACTGCAAAACAACATTTTGGTGAAGGACAGACCACATACACAACCCATGGTCACCTAAGATTATAATACTCTGTTTTTAGTGTACTTTTCTATGTTCAGTTATGTTCAGTACACAAAGACTGGCCATGGGGGTTGCAGTTACAGCTGCCTACAGTAATCAGTGCAGTCACACGTGGTTCAGCTCCATGCCCTAGGATCAGCGGGTTATGCCACACACCTAGATGTTCAGGCTGCGTCCCGTCCCGCTGTGTGTAAGGAGGCTGTATGATATTCAATGGAGAAATTGTCTAACGATGCAATTTCATGTCTCAGAACATGTTCCCGTCGTTAGGTGACAGAGGACTATGTAACCTGCCAGTGCCCTCTGGGATGATTTGTAGACACCAACCTTAGTAGGACTTGTCCTACTCAGGAAGAGTGAGGAAACATGAAATCAGTCAAACCACACCGGCTGTTTACACTCTGAGATGATGATCAGTGTTGTCTAGGAAACTGAAACCAAGGCCTGCCTCACTTGTGCCTGAGGCCAGGGCATCAACTATGAAATGGGAAATGCTGGGCAAGAGGGACAGGCAGTGAGGGTTGGTTTTAGATAAAAATATAAAAATATGCATGTGCACATGTATTACGTGGGATGCTGGGGGCTTGGTGTGATCAAGGGGTGTGCTGCCAAATCCTGACCTGCATCCAGCAGTGTGTATGAACTGACAAATAACTATTAAAGTCTGCCATACTTGCCCAGCCTGTCAAATGCATGTAGATTCCTGTAGATGAGGTCTGGGGGCATGTGCCCCCTCCATCTTCATGTCTCTGGGAAGTAACTGAGATCAGCACGTAGGAAGGAGGTAGAGTTGGTGGTGTTTGTGACGTTATTGGTTTCATGAAAGAAATCAACTTTAAAAGTAGAAAGCATTATATTCCTTTTTCAACTTGGTACTCGGGATGGGTACTTTTTATAGTTTTTATTGGTTGTCATAAAATATTTATTAGGTCAAGTCTTTTCTCCCCCAAAAACGTTTTTCTATTAAAAGAAAAAGAGAACTCTGTTATTAGAGGAGCAGTAGAAAGGATGACAGCAAGAGAGTGAGCTGAGAGAGTGATGGAGAGAGACAGAAGTAGAGACGGTAAGGGGAAGAAAGAGAAGCAGGGAAAGAGATGGAGAGAGAGAGAGAGATGGAGGAGAAGGAAAGAGTGAGAGCAATTGGAGGAAGAAGGGAGATGGGCAGAGAGACAGACAGACGAGGAGAAAGGGAGAGAGGGAGACAGAGACAGGGGACTGGGGAGAGACTGGGAGCGAGAGAAATATGCAGAAGTCCCTGGGGTGGGGGAGCTACAAGCTGCTGCTGAATTTCAGTTGCAGTTGTCAGAGTTAAAGCAAACATTGGAGAAAATGTCTCATCGAGGAGTCCCGGATTGTTCTGCTCTGGGAAGGCCCGCGGAGGGCTGGACGGCAGCCAGCTGGCAAGGGCTCAGACGCCTGGTACCGAGCTCCAGCCACTGAGCTCATCGGCTCCTGCTAAGTCATTTTACAGTCAGAGCTGTTTCAAGATCAGCACTTGGTACTATACAGATGTTGGGACCGGGGGAGGCAAGGTGGGATTTGAGGAAGGAAGAAATATGTGCTTATTTTTGAAGGTTTTGGCATCAGGGCGGCCCAGGGCTCTGGTAGAATGGAAAGTACGAGAGCATGAACACGGCTTGCTGCCCGTGAGGCACGCCAGCCTGGAGCTGGGCACTGCTTCTGTCTTGATTTTACAGAGAGGAAACTGAGGCACAGAGAGGTTATTTAACCTGCTCCAGTGTTGCAAGGCAAGGCTCAGAGGCACAGCTCCATTCCAGGTGTATGTGAATCCATGGTTGTCACTGTCCCCCACACTCAGCTGCTCAGTCAGTCCCTGCCCGTTACACAGTTCTGCCCCCTTGGCACATGCTGACCTTGCTTAGTGAGGAGGAAGGGCCCAGAATCCTGTTCCCAAGTGGACCTCACTCCCCTCCTGTGAGCCTTTCTCCTAGATCTCAATTTTGAGATACAGACCAAGAAGTATCCCAAGAAATCTAACCAATGGCAGGCAAAACTACTGGATCCATAGCTGTGAACAGGAGGAGGCTGGATTTGAGCACAGTCATGGTGTAGTTAAAGGTCAGTTGCTCAGGCCTTTTCTATGCCACCCCAACATCCTTGGCTCCTGCTTTCATTGGCTGTGAATGTCCTGTGCCCACATATATCATGTGATAATATGCACGTTATTTTCAAACCCAGATTTGTGTTTGAGACTGTTAATTCCACTCTCAAACTCACCATGGAATGTCTCTGACAGGGACAGCGAGAGGACGTTACCCTGGGAGGCCCCAGGATGTATCCTGGGTGTCACATCCCCAAAATGATACTCATCTGAGGTCTCTGGTTGTAGAGGAAATAAAGTCACTCACATGTATTATGAAAATGTTATTGGTTGTATGGGCAGCGCCTGTGGCTCAAAGGAGTAGGGTAATATGCCGGCCCCATATATTGGAGGTGGTGGGTCAAACCCAGCCCCGGCCAAAAACTGCAAAAAAAAAAAAAAAAGAAAAGAAAGAAAGAAAGAAAATATTTACTGAATTCAATTTTATTCATCTTAAAATATCTAACCATATTGTCCCAGCACAGACACATTTTAATGTTATCTAATCCATTTGGGTAAAATTCTATAGACTTATCAGCTTCGCTCCCCCTGTTCTACCTTTTCAGGTGGGAAACGCTAATTCGAGTTTCCAAACTCGGCTACATATTCTGATGAGGACTACTTTTTCACAGTAAAATTTTGTCAAAATACTTTTTTTTTTTTTTTGAGACAGAGTCTTACTATGTCGCCCTTGGTAGAGTGCTATGGCATCACAGCTCACAGCAACCTCAAACTCATGGGCTCAAGCAGTTCTGTTGCCTCAGTGTCTAAAAGAAAGAAAGAAAGAGAATGTAATTGGTTGTAATATGAAATGATGTGTGTTCCAAATGTTTGGGTGAGACTGAAAATCCAGGCGGCTATGTCTTGTGAGCATGTGATTTGATAGAACTACTAGCACACAGGTTTCTCATTTAGGATACAAGGAAACTTAGCCCAGAGGAGTGATGGATAAGGACTTTTCAAGGAGATAAAATATTTTGTATTTAAATTGTTTGTGTGAATATGTATATTGCTATGAAAGTTTTGAGACAGATTGTGTTACAGTCCATTATTTCGCTTCCAAGAAACACAGTCAGCAGCGTCCTTTCTGATTCACCACCCAAGTTTCAACTTGCCGGGCTGATTGATGTTGCTGGGAGGGCTTCATTGTTTCTGTCTCTGCAGATTTTATGTTTCTTGGGTTTTGTGTATCTCAGAACTTTCATAATGATCCACATACATGCTATTACGTGATCTCTGTTGTTTACATCATTAATTCCAGTGAGAAAAGTAGAAGCTCAGGGCATTGTCCTTCCCAGGGTCACTGCTCTGAGCCCTGCTGGTGGCTGCTTTCTGTCAGCACCTACGTAAGCCTGCTGTTATGGTGGGGACAGGGGCAGTCTTTATCACCATCAGAGACAATTACTGTACAGAAGAGCTGGACAGCCACAATGGTCTCCAAGACTTCCAGCTCTGAAATTATTTTTCATTCTTTGATCAGTTAGACAAGCAGATGACCATGGGCTGTTGAACTCTGTGCAATTGGAGGAGTCCCCACAGCCCCCTCAACCCCATAGAAGCAGCTGAGGCTCCAGAGCACGGTCTGGGCTGGGAATCACCCTCCTCTTCCTGAGCCTGGGATTCAGACAGTCACCATGTTCAGCCTGGTGTTGTGTAGCCCTGTGGACAGCACTTGCTGTGAGCAGTGATACCGTCTTCTTTCCTTTTCTGTTTGGACAGAAAGTTATTGGAGAACATCCTTCCCCATCAGAGAGCAGTATCTAAGCATCCTGGGTAGTATTCTGTGGAGATGAGAAGCCTGGGTGTCCCTGCACAGTGAGAGGTTCACCTTCACCGATTCATAAAAATAGAAGGCAGCAAATAGGCGTTAAGGGCCACGGGATGATGCTTATACCGGAGTGTAGGGAATAGATTTTAGCCTTCTATCTACAGCCTTTGCTGTGAGCACTCTCTGTCTGTGACCAGTAAACACCTTGTTCCAAATATAACTTGAGAATTCTGTACCATGCAGCTCAACTCTCATGCCCTTCTGTGAACAGTGGTGGGTAAACCTTCTCCTGGCAGTTGGAACAGATCATTCTCTTTGGTGCCCAATTCTCCCTTAGAACTCATTCATGAATTTTTACACTTCACTGGTGACCATGCCTAGGATGTCTACTTAAGAACTGTCAACATAGTCAATAGTGTAAACCAAAAATCAGTTATAAGTAATGCGTCTGGTGTGTATCCTGTGCCAAGCACTTTTTATACTGCTTTACATTTATTAATTCATTTAAGCCTCACAGTAACCCTGTGAGGCAAGTACTATATTTTTCCCATTTTACAGAGGGAGAAACTGAGGCAGGGTGGTGAAGTGATGAGTAAATGGCAGAGCCGTGAGTGGATCTTAATGCAGTTTGTCCATGCTCGCTATGGGCTGAACATTTGTATTCCTCCCCAAATTCAAATGTCTAAGCCTTTAGCTCCAATGGGATGGTGTTAAGAGGTGGGACCTTTAGCAGATAATTAGGGTTAGCTGAGGTCATGAAGGTCGGGCCTTTATGATCAGATCAGTGCCCTTGTGTGTGGGCTCATACTCTCTCAGAGTCTATGGACTAAAAAAGAAGTCATCTGAACACACAGTGAGATGGGGGCCTTTTGCAAGCCAGAGAGAGGGTACTTGCCAGAACCCGAGCATGCTGGTACCCTGATCTTAGATTTCCAGCCTCCAGGACTAGGACAAAATAAATGTCTGTTGTTGTTTGTTTTGGTTTGGTTTGGTTTGATTTTTTGTTTGTTTGTTTCTTTTGAGACTATGGCACCCTAGATAGACATAGTGTCACAGCAACCTCAAACTCATGGGCTCAAGCAGTTCTGTTGCCTCAGTGTCTCAAGTAGCTGGGACTACAGGCGCCCGCCACAACGCCCAGATATTTTTGTTATAGTTGTTGTCATTCTTGTTTAGCAGACCTGGGTGAGTTTGAACCCTCCAGCCCCAGTGTACGTGGCCAGCGTCCTAACCACTGAGCTATGGGCACTGAGCCTAAATGTCCACTGTTGAAGCTGTCCAGTCTGTCATATTTCATTGCAGCTGCCCGAGCTGACTCAGTAGTGCTTTTTTTTTTTTTTTTTTGAGACAGAGCCTCAAGCTGTCCCCCTGGGTAGAGTGCCGTGGTATTACAGCTCACAGCAACCTCCAACTCCTGGGCTCAAGCGAGTCTCCTGCCTCCGCCTCCCAAGTAGCTGGGACCACAGGCGCCCGCCACAACGCCCGGCTATTTTTTGGTTGCAGCCCTCATTGTTGTTTGACGGGTCCGAGCTGGGGATTTGAACCCACCACCTTAGGTGTACGTGGCTGGCCCTTAGCCGGTTGAGCTATAGGCGCTGAGCCAGTAGTGCTTTTAAAGACTGTGCAATCACCCCTGATGGAGGCTCTCACAGCCCTCATCTTTCAGGACACACTTGCCAGCCACTCTCTGGTCCTCTCAGATGCCCTTCCTTAGCAGTGCCTCCATCAGGCTCTTGATTAAAGACCCCTCTGTGGGAAGAGGGTGAGCACAGCACCTCCTTCCTTTGCCTTGGGCTATGCCAGGGCTCTAGGCTCCAGGGGCACAGAACCATTTTTGATGTGCCTCAACCCAGTCCCTGTGTCCTTGGGCCTCCCAGGTGCAGAGGCCAGAAAACCATAGTCATAGCAAGGGGTGTTCATCTCTTCTCAGGGCTCATGAATCAGATGATGACAAAGAGACATGGTCATCAGCCACATCTTTGCCAGCGTCTGTGGCATAAATATGCAATATAAACACAGGGCCAGACACACAGGACTCCAGCATCATTTCTAGAAGCTGTGATCTCCCCTTTGCCAGAGGAATGTCACAGCTGGGGAGAGGGGAAGCCGGGTTGTCTCTGAAACCCTTTCCACAACTGCTGCTGAACGACTGTCTTCACCACCTGGAAAACAGAGACTGCAGGAGTGTCTTCAGTGAACACTGTTGGGGTTTTTTTTGTTGTTGTTTTGTTTTGTTTTGTTTTTTTAAATGTTTCTGAAAGTAAAAGAGTACAGATTGCTTGTTTTTAAACTACACATTACTGGCTTTATACCTGTTCCATTCACACCTTGGGAATAAGAGTCACATGTCCCAGAGCAGCAATATGGTTGGGGGTCACCACAACATGAGGAATTGTATTAAAGGGTTGCGGCTTTAGGGAGGTTGAGAACCACTGGGTTAGATCAAACATTTGCTCTGTAAAATTGGGTGCTGAAGAGAAAAATAGGAAGTTAAAATGATGACTATTACTGTGAAAGGAAAACAAATTCATAATTTGAGGAATTTAAGGGCCTGACTTTCCCTCAAGTAAGTAGTCAAAGTACAGTAACAACATTCTGCCTCTTCATCCCCTGTTCGGGAAAACTAGGAAATGTGGAAACAAGAACACACTCCAGTCTGTATGTCTTGGGTGGGGGGGTCCATGTTTGCATCAGTTTCCTTTCCAGAGCCTCTAACCTTGTCTGAGTCTTCCTGCCTATTGGTGGAGAGTGGCCCCCTCTTGTGAAGCTTCTGCCTTAAATAGCTCCTGTTTGCCACGGTGGTCCCACCTCATGCACAGTGTCATGACCCTAGTGAGCTATTAGAGGGGCTAAAATCAAAACCACTGGCAACACCAAACGTTGGCAAGGACATGGAGCAACGGGAATGCTCTTCCATTTGCTTTATTCAAACATTCTCTTTAGGGAACTCCTTTTAAAGTTAAAGTTATACTTCCCATATGACAGAGCAGCACCACTCCCGGCTGCTCCTCTAACCAATTGGAAACATGTGAACACACACACACAACAGACATGTACAAGCATGTGCATAGCAGCCCTATTCTTAATTATTGGCCCAAACTGGAAATAACCTACATGTTCATCACCAGGCGCCTGGATAAACAAACTAGGAAATAGCCGGGCAACAGAATACCATTCAAAACAATTAAAAGAGTGAGTTACAGATATATGCAACAACAGGGATCAATCTCAGAGACACTGCATTGAGTAAAAGAAGACAGACTTAAAAGAATTCACACTTTGTTGTTCCATTTATGTGACATTCTAGAGTAGGTGAAACTTAACTATGGTGACAACAGTCGGGCAGTGATGGCCTGTGGAGGTGAGAATTGTCCGAAAGGGGCCCTAGAGGAGTAGTGGAATGTTCTATACCTTGTTTGGGGTGGTATAGGCAGTTGACAGAACTCTTCAAACTTAAGATTTGTGCATTTTCGTGTATTTAAATTATAACCCCCAGAAATCATTGCCTCATCATCTTGGAGGGTGAATGAGAATATAAGGGGACGCTCCTTAAGAATATAAGGGGACGCTTTTGCAAAACTGTTATCATGTTATTATGTTAATAAACTACCATGACTTTTGACATTTCAAGAAATAGTAAGGTCTATTGATAAAACTCCCTTATGCTTCCATGAGAAAAACATTGGTAAAGCCCATTGTCAAAAAACAATGTGTTTTTTCTACCTTTTGTTTTTAATGACACTAACTTTTTTAGGAATGATATTTTATAGGCGATTGCTTCACCTCTCCCACCATCAGTTGCAGGAGATAGGGAGGCCAAGTTGGCAGATTCTTGGGCTAGAAGCTGTGGGTTTGCATGTACTTCCTGCCGGGGTTGTAGGCGCACCAGTGGGCTGCTGGGTCAGCATCAGGACTGGGTGTGCAGGGTGGTTTTGAGCTATCACAGGTGTGCAGGTGCTGCTGGGTCACATGGTGGTTTATTTAAAACTTCATTTGCATTCACGCAGAGTTTCTGAATCTTCAGAGGATGTTCCAGGGTATTGAATGGAGATAATCACCCTGTTTTCAGGAAAAGCTAAGCTTAAAATTGGCACCAGGCTCATAGGGACATTGTATGGGGAAACAGTAGGCATGTGTGATTTCAGAAATTTGCTTGGAATTTGCTCCCTCTGTTCTGTGGCAAGTTTATGTGGGCTTTCTAAGTACCTGGCCGTGGTAGTTTCTCTTCAGCATTGCAGAGCTACAGCTTGTCTCCTTCTGGTGCACTTAGAATGTGTACACCCAGCAGGTGATGGGTGTTCAGCACACCTGCCTCTCACCTAGGCCTTTGGAGGGGTGCACAGCTCCTGGCTGTTCAACTGTTTCTCTGGCACCTGAGCAAATCGACTTGGAACTTGCATTGCCACCCTTCCTAAAAGGGTTCACAGTAAAAAGAGAAGAGGATTTAACTTTTGACATTCATGTAGAAAACAGGGTTTTGGAAAACCAAACCTCAAAAACAAAGCAGAGGCTCCCTTGGCCTTTGAACAGAACAACCTTTTCAAGAGGAGGGACGGAGGCAAGGGGGGCTGAGGAGAGGAGGTAGAGATCACAACTACAGCTATTCTCAGAAACCCAATTGTTGTTACAGCACAACGGCATTGCTGTTATGTCACTGCTGCTCAGTGGAGATGGATTGGAAACTTTTTTCTTTCTGTGTTTTTCTTTGTTTCTGTAACTTTACGAGTTCTCCAAATTTTCTTTCTTTTTTAAACTTGAATTTTAATTATGTGCATAAATAGCAACGTGAGAACGAAGAGTTCGAAGGCTTATACGTTATCTCTAGGTGACAGGATTGCAGATTCATTTGCTTGTAGGATGATATCACCCAAGATAACAGAAGCCTAGATAGTTTTTCCTGATGAGGAATGCCAGTTTAATACATTCAGTACTGACTTCCCTGCCATTTTTCTATAGAAATATTGGTTTTCTATATGGAGTTTTTCCAAAGTTTACCTGTATCTGATTACAATGGGAAGAGCATGGAGTTTTCTACTTATTTCCAGGTGAATTCTTCACATTTCCTGGCTTTTGACAGTTCCCCTTCCAGAAAACTCCTACGACTATGTACTCTCGTAAACCCCAGTCATATAATTTCTCCCCCCTGACCTGGACAAATGTGATAGCTTGTTGTGGATAATAGGTAGAGGCAGCTAACCCCGTGAAACCAGGTGGATACACCAGCTTCTTTACTTTGAACCTCTAGCTCAGTGGTTCTCAACCTTTCTGATGCCAAGACTCTTTAATACAGTTCCTGTGGGTCGTGACCCACACGTTGAGAACCGCTGCTCTAGCCAAAAGGAGTCCAACAAAGCCAACAAAACGGATAACACCAAGTCCTGGGAAAACCCAGGTGGGACACCTGGGAGATATTCACTGCTGTCGAAGCCCCACTGAACCAAACTCTGCGTCTCGGGCTCAGTTTGGGAGTATGTTTCCTGACGCCAACTTGTATCTGGCCCCCAGTGATAGCGCAGCAGTGAGATGCTTCCTTCAAGTTGGGTCTGTGGCTCCTCCATATATTTGAATTGACCTTTGGGAACTGAGTAGAGTGAACAGTTCGTTGATCTTTATTTGATTTTTTGGTGGGTCCTTTTTCAGTACTGCACAGACTTTGAAGGTGAGCATGCTGAGGCTGGCCGGCCCCACGGACCTCTGAATTACCTTGACCATGTCCCTGGCATCAGTAGCTCTGGCAGGTCCCAAATTTTCTTTTACTTAAAATTTGAAGCTGGTGCCTGGTGTTTCTGGTGTTAAATGGAAGTTAAACTTAGGCAGTGAGTACTGCGCTCTCTTCTGCCCGGGGAGATGCTGTGGGGAGAGGGAAGCTCTCTTTCCTCACGCAGGGGATGTGGGAGACAGAGCATATTTGGAGCAGCCAGCTGCTTTGTGTCCTGATCCCTTTGCCACAGGTGCTTGGGGGAACGTACAGACTTAGTTTTTCTTCTGTAAAATGGGATCATGAAGGATTAAATGTAGTATTTGATGCACACAGAGATCCTAGTCCTTCTCCTTGAAAGGAACCTATTGCCTTCTCAGTCCTTATCCCATCTTTTCAAATTCACCCCCCACTGGGGAACAGACTGACCTCAGGCAGCGCTGGCTGCTGCAGCCTTTCTTTAATAAACCATTTCTAGTCTTACCACGGTCATGGGATACATGTGGTTAGTAGCGTGGCAGGAGCTAAGGAATTCACCAATCCTGATCCCCAGGTTTGTGGGTGTCTCTGGTGAACACTCCAGACCTCACTCGAGGCGGAGCTGCACAGCTCACAGGCTGCGCAACCAGACAAGCCTGCAGCCCTGTGGCACTGGCTTGTGTCCTCATGTAACAAGGAATTCCACCTACCTGAGCCCCTTTTCTCTGTTTACCACGGTAGATTCCTAGGCATATGGCACCCAGGTGGTTAGTAAATTTCTTGGGAAGGATTTAAGAACTTCAGAGCCAGTCAATCTGTGACAATCAGGATGGTAGGAACCATTCTGAGACATACAGTTAAAATTAGTTTTACACATGTTATTTCACAGCTCCTAGTCATAAAAACCAACAGCAGAACAGCAAATCTCCATATAATATTTGTTAGTCTGAAGGCAGGGATGGTGGCGGCTTCATATTTACCCAGGGGGGATTCAAAGCTCATTTTCCTTTTCTCCCTCAGCAACTAAAGTTCTGAGTTTCCTAATCCATTTTCGTATTGATACATAGTATTCAGCCTACTTTGGAGTACATAAAGAGTCTTAATCTATTTTAAATAATACATTATAATTGCAAAACCTATTGCATTCTTGGATCAGTATAGCTAGCGAATGATCCTGTACACATTCCCACAAGTACAACTTGAACCGGCCTACCTTCCATGGGCCAGCCACCACCCTCAGCATTTTTAGGAAGAACGAAACTCAAGCAGGGGTTGGGGGGAACAGGCTAAGCCAACCTCTTCCGTGTGGTTTTCTTGGTTCAAGAGAGGCAGCTGAGTTTAGCTATTATACATATATGTTATATATGGGTCATTACAAAAGTTTTGAGATACACAAATTTAAGAAACATAAAATCTGCATGAACGAAAGCAAATGAAGCCCTCCCAGCAGCCCCTATAAGCTGAGCAAGTTGAAACTTGCACAGGTCAATCAGAAAGGACACTGCGCTGTTGACTGTTTCCTTAGAAGTGAAATCGTGGACCAGAACACAGTCTGTCTTAAAATTTTCATAGTAACATATGTGCAGAGTTACACACGTGTGTTATACAATGTTATTATAATACGTAGTCCATGTTTTCTGTAGAAGCAGCAGGGAGTGAAGATAGACTACGATATGAGAATACCAGTGGCCAATTGCTGCAAAGAATACTCATTTCAATGTACCATTCCACGTGTTTTTCCTGAACATACAAGCATGCACAGTAGTGAAGGGTAGGTACTCTCAGCTCCATCAGGGCCTGGGACACCTCACTGGTTTTGACATCCTACAGTGTTTTTTCTTAAAGGTGAGAACATACCAAAATAGGACTACAAAACTCACGGTACATATTGATGTGTCTTGACATCCACGCGTGTAAGATGCGGTGCTGTGTAGGTGTGCACATTTGGGATAACACCTCTAGTGTGATTTTGAGGCTCAGGCCAATTGCACTTCCTTATCCACAGTCCCCACGATAGGTCCCCTGTGAGATGTTATCTTAGGATCCATATTTTCCATTAGCAATGTAATATAACATGTCTCTCTGTCAGCAAATACCATTATGTATCAGTTTAATCATTTCACAGAAGTCTGTTGCATGCAGGTACCGCGATATGTTTACTAATTCCTCTTCTTGGACATTTTTTTCTAATTTCTGTGATACTGTGTTTCCCCCAAAACAAGACACTGTCTTATATTTATTTTTTCTCAAGAAGACACACTAAGGCTTATTTTCAGGGGAATTCTTATCTTTATTAAGTATAATACAACAATCTACACTTACTCAAATACAGTTAAGTCATGTTCTTCTGGAACCTGACGGAGGAGCTGACCTTGTTGGTGGGGCTGGTGCTAGTGATGCGTGAACTCCTTTCCCCTAGCTGTTCCCATGTGTGCAATAGGATACCTGCCCTGCGGTTACCACACGTGTACCCATGCAAGTGCAAACAGCTCGGAGAAAGGAGCTGTGGCAGATAAAAGGTATTCCAGTCTTCCTTATTGCTCCATGCCAAAATGCATGGAGTGGCTATGCAGCACTAGGTCTTAGTATTGGGGTAGGGCTCATATTTAACAAATGCATAGAAATCCTGCTAGGGCTTATTTTTGGGTAGGTCTTATTTTCAGGGAAACACAGTAGCATAGCATCCTCAGGAATATGCTTATACTTTTTTACACATTTCCTTCCTTAGGATGAATTCTGAGCTATGTCATTGAATAAGGAGACATGTACTCACATGTTTTTCAAGTTTAAAATTTTTCTTACAAAAGTTAGTATTCATGATTGAGAGCAAGTCTTCCCCAAGCCAGGGTTGGAGCTGAGCTCTCTCCCCCCAAACTTCACTGCTTCTCAGGTTAATTGTCATAAAATGCCAAGCGCCATGGACAGGGCTCTGATGGGACTCAGAGGCAGAGGGCTGTGACCAGCTGTGGGCTTGGCACATGGGTGTAGAGGGATGCCCAGGACTGGGGTGAGTACACTGTGAGGACAGACCCCCCAGCAGGGAAGTGCTGTACACAGATGAGCCATGGGACCCTCTGCTGGAACAGAGAGTGTAAACCAGGGAGTGCTTGATGCTGGAGTGCTGGGCTTGAATGAGGTGGAGCGCCTCCTAGTACTGTACAAGGGAGGCTGCCCCATGCTCCCAAATTCTCAGCCCCTCCAAGTCTCTGCAAGGGTCTTTGGGTTAATTGTCCCTCTGCCCTTCCTCTCCCTCCTTCTATAGGTCTCACTCCACTTTGCAGTGAGTTCTAGCAGCACCAAGTGGTTGAGGACTCCAGAAAAGAAAACCCAGTGAAGGAGAAGGGTGTGGTCACACTTTTAACTTTGGTCCTTTTACCAGGTAGCCTCTCTTTCCCAGCCAGCTTGCCAGTTTCTGGCCCACTCCATGCTACCACCCTTTGCTCACTTGAAACCCAAATGTAAAGAATCTGCTCCCCAGCCCCTCATTTCTGTTCAGTGTAAACTCCTTCCTCCATCTGCTTTGGCCCCAAGTTCTCTTTTCAATTCACCTGACATCTAACTTGGCCCTGCAGTTCTGTTCCTCAAAATCCTCTCTATCCACGTCCTCCAGAGCTCTCCCAGACCCAGGGTACTGCGGAAAAAGTCTGCCTTCTGGAGAGCTGTGTTCTCCGCTGCTCTGCCCATCTTTCCTTTTTGCCTGGAAACTCCCTCCCTTTAACCCTCTCTGTCTGTTGAAATCCTCTTCATCTTACTGGGCAATTCCATGGTCTGTCATCTTTAACAGGTCTTCCCAGGTGGGACACAGGGGCTCATGCCTGTGATCGTAGCACTCTGGGAGGCCAAGGCAGGTGGATCCCAAGGGGGTACCAGATCAGCATGTGCAAGAATGAGACCCTGTCTCTACCAAAAATAGAAAACTAGCCCGGCATTGTGGTGGGCACCTCTAGTCCCAGCTACTCTGGAGGCTGAGGCAAGAGGATTGCTTGAGTCCAGGAGTGTGAGGCTACAATGAGTGGTGATGAAGCCATGGAACTCTACCCAGGGCAACAGAGTGAGATTCTGGCTCCAAACAACAACAAAAAAGTCTTCCTAGAAGCATCATAGGATATTTTCATGATTTATACTGTATTTACTATATTCCACTCAGTAGATATTATACCACAGGATTTTAAATTCCTCGAAGGTGAGGACCATAACCTATTCATCTAACTGTTCTTGGTGGGAGAACCACCGTGCCCTGCACCAAGTAGCTGAGACTTGGGTACTGACTGGGAGACGAATGCACAGTGAAGGAAGTTCTGATGAGGCGCAGTCTGTTCCCGAGTGAAGCAGTGTGGCTCCGACATTTCTCTTTAAGGAAGGATTTAGGACAGCACTCTCATCAGAAAAGCCTTGGAGCAGTTCTAAAGGGACAACACTTGTCAAACTACAAGACCAGAGGCTTTTAGAGCTCCAGTTCCTGCTAGGGGCATGAGTTACCTTTCCTTGAGTTTAACACTTTCTGTACTTTTGTGTTGTAGGATGCTTTACATTGATTAAATTACTTCTTGCTGCTTATGAAAGGAAAAGTATTAATACACATGTCACTTCTGTCTCTTGCAGGCAACTATGGTCCTGAGCTCCGCGCACTTCTGGTTAGGCTTATTTCTGGTTCCTACTGCCTGTTTGATTGAAGACGTGGCATGGAGAGCGTAAGTTGAAAACTGAAGTGGTGACCGTAAGTCTGGTTCCTCTGTGCGTGTCATTGTCTTTCATTGCAGAAGCTCTGGAAAAAACAAATCTACTACCTGCCAGCAAAAGGTTTTTTTTTTTTTTTTAATTTTTAAATTTAACTTGTGCTTCATCTTGATATGAAAATATAGGCCAAAAGGAGCCCTGAGAGAGACAGTGTGGAGGTCCCCAGGGCCATTGCCCTGTGCATGATGATCAGGAGGAGCTTTCTGAGTACAGACCCGCTCCATCAGGTTGAAGAAGGATGACTCAAAATTCATTTCTCTGTGTCCTAAACTTGTCCAGTGATCACAAATATGGCCTGGGTTTCAGTCCCCTGCTGACAGGAAAATTGTATATATGTAAATCATATGTGCGTGTGTGAGGCATTTCAGATTACAAGAAGGAAGTAGTTTTCATTTTTCCAAACAATCCCCAGTAGGAATCCTTATCATAAAATTCTTCTAGAGAGTGATTTTATCATAAATCTATGAACTAATCCCCAAAATGAAGTTATAATGTTGGTGAAACAGGAAATAATTCAGTCATACTAATTCATAAATTTTGCTTCTACATTTTAAAATATATCATTTCCAAAATACCTTGTGTGTCATATCAAACAGCTAAGTTCTAAGATAACATGAATTTTAATTTCATCATTTGGGGAGGACACTCCAAATGAGATAATCGTGATTTTTGCCGAGGGTGGGCCCAATTCTTTCTACAAATAGTTGCCAACTTCCCTGAAAAATTCAGACTCCTAGCTTGGCTTTACTTTGGGCAAAGCATAATTGTTATGGGGCCCTAAGTTAGAGAATTGAGAGTTTAATCTGAACTTTCCAGGAAAAGACATCAGATTTCATTTTTATCTCTCCATTAGTCCTGTACTCAATGAGAATTATTCTTGTCTGACAGTTAAAGATGTCTTTTGAAAAAGTCTTCATTTTGGCATTATCTTGACAACTGATTGTACCTAATGCGGAGAGAAAAGAAAAGAACGCTATAGCACATACTTTCTTTCTATTCACCGAGTTTTCAACTGTTAGTAAAAATTAAATTATTCTAATTTTTAAGTGCTTTGATTTACCACTATTTCCATTTTATTTGCTAAAACTATGTTCTGTGAATAGTAGTATAAAAACCCTCAGAAATTAAAAGATTATACCCAGAAAAGCTATTTTCTTAATCTAATAGATGTACCATAACAAAGTATTCTATTATTTGCTCTTTCAGCCAATAGGTCCAATTTTGGCTCAGTATATCCCCTTTTTGGCCTTGTTTGTGTTAGATAAATATAGCCTGGTCTTGCCTATATTAGATGGTTTTTTCAATCTGTAGTGATCGAGAGATAGTAATCTGAGTATAAATTAGTCTGTTTTAACTATGCTATCTTATTGTCATGAAAAGTGTTTTATTGAGACTATACATTTGCAAAAGACGTTAGTGAAAATATCTTCCTGCCGTCTCAAAGAGAATGTTTATAGATTACAAAGTCTCTGTGCCGCCTTGTCTGTTTTCTGGATCTTTTCCAGTGCATTCCAAGTAAAAATTCCCTGTCACCATGAAGCAAATTATCTATTCCCTAAAACTTGACACTTGTTTTTGGTTTCCCCTGGTGCTATAAAATTAGCACCATTTACATTTTAACAAGGATAAATCAAACACTTACAGCTCCACCATATGGAATGAGTAAAAGTCACTTCCTTTCCAAGGAGCTTGCCGGCCAGGTTAGTGCAGGGACCAGGGCTCTGGGAGGTGGTGCTGCTGGTGGGTGCAGGGGAGGCGGGCCCTGTGTGGGGCTCCTCTCAAGCCTGCTGTCTGACACCAGCACCGTGAACCCAATACACAGCTCTTCCTAGGAGCTGACTGTATCTCAGTTCTGGGCTGAGTTGGGAATGTCCCTGCTGAATTCCAGAGTCACTTCCTAAAACACATTTTTGTCTTGTTTTATTTGGAAGAGTGGCAAAGATAGTGTATATTGGCGTCACCTGGAGTATTTGTCCAAATTACATATATGCTCAGTTTGTAATATCTGCTTAATGTCTCAACTACAGTCACCTAGCTCTTTAAAACGAGGATTTTGTGAGTATATTTGGGCATTTCCCTCTGGTGTTTGGGTCCATATTATAACTCAATATTATACTCAGAGACTAAAAAACTTGTTGCCAAGGCAAGTAAATTCAGAGGTGTCTCTGAACAAGAGAAGGTACATTCTGACTTGTTTATCTCTGCTAAGGCCACATAGCTTCACTTGTGATTTTTCTTTCTGAACTACAGCTTTAGAAAATGTGTCTTTTTTTCTTCCCATACATTGAACAAAAATATTAGTCCCGATCGTCCCCAATCACCCATCATTTGGTTTAAGTTGTCAACTATTTACTGAGGTGTGATAATGAATGCAGTGATGTACCTTGACTACCCAGTGAATGGGAATTAAGGAGCAACTTAGAACTTACTCTGTGATGACAGCACATGGCCAGGTGACAGATCTTGCCATAGGATTACTGCAGTTCTTCAGTTTTGCCTTGAGCCTTCTGCTTTGGATGTTGGTGGCTGTTGTTCTCTTTTGAAAGGGCTTTTAACTTCTAGCACAAGGTAGCCCTGCCTTTCCACATCCATTTCTATGAGTGCTCAAGAAAGGGAGTTGCTCTATCTGCCTGAATTTCCCCCCTTTCTCACCCAAGTCTCTTGCTTCCATTTTAGGAGAACAGAGAAGCAGAATGAGGTAATTCAGTCACTTTTTCCATGAAGTCTGTCAACTTTCTGGATGAAGATTCATTATTAGACTATCTTAAAGCAGATTTGGAACACCATAAAATGTCTCCACTATTATCCTGCTAACCTGAATTTTCATGAGGGACCAAACTAACCTATCTTTTATTAAAATAATTGATTGATTACATTTGATACCTGGCTAATGAGCATTTTTATTAGAAGCATGAAGTTTAAATTGCCCAGAACTAGTTTAATATCCTTTAGCTTATACTCTTCCAAAATGCTTACCTATGACAGCATGCTTAGGTAAGCTGCCATGTTCAGATTTTCATTGAGGGGAAATTTGTTAGTATTGCTTTATTAAAATAATATAAAGCTCAAGGCCACGGAATACAGAGGAACCAGTTTTCTTTTATCTATCTGTATCTACTGTACTTTACCATTCATCACACCATACATTCCCCAATTCCAGAATGATTTCATTTCCTTATTATGATCCCAGATAGGCAGTTAAATGGAAATAAGAGGTAATGAGTAATTTCTATATACAATGGGCCTGTATTTTTTTAACTTTTTAATGAAACTAACTCAATATTATACTAAATATATAATAATCTTTTGAAGCACATTGTACTTACTTTTCATCTACATTTAGAACTTAAAATTCTCTTTTTACTCAACTATCCTTGCAAGCAAAAGGAAGAGTCTAGGAAAAAGCTTCAGAAATAAAAAGATGGAAGATTCACTATCCTAAACCAATCCATTTCTTTTAAAAGCTCCTTAGAACCGAATGTCCCTTGAAATGTCAGAGATGACTCTACACACCTGTGTCAGTAGCTAAGCACCACCATCCTTCTGTGGTCATCTGGCCTCTTCATGTGGAGTTCGATGAAGCAAGCTCTGGGCCATAGTGGATAAGCTGTTTACAAATAGCCACTTACTCTGTCAAAGCTACAGTTTGGAACACACCCAACCCTGGCTCACCGTCATACCTAAATGATGTGCCACTGGCTGATGCTCACGGCCTGACTCTGTCACCTATAAATATTATGTTTAATCCATTCACATGTAGACTTTGAAAGGGGCAATTTTAGAGTCATTTTTCTAGTTCAGACCTTATTAGGTAAAGGAGCTTGAGAAAGCAGTTTTAAATTGCTAGCATCCTTTATACCCAAGTGCTACATGCAAAAAGAATAGCTGGCTGACACCCACTGTTGCAGTTGAGTGTTCCCCAAAGGCAACGCAGTTCCCAGGCTAGCTCCCAGGAGGTAGCCTCGTGGAACAGCCTGAACTTCTGAGTAACTCTCAGATACGAATGCAGTTTGATCCACTGAGAACACATACAACGCCCATGAGCATCAAGCTGTTGCCCTCTGAGGCCATTTAGTGAATGAATGAAAAAAGGCAGCTTCAGTGTGGTAGGCCAGAGTCTCTTTTTTCTTGTCTACCTAAAGAGACCAGGCTTTCCTATTCCAGCCTCCTCTTTGGTAAGCCCCTTTCTCCCAGCCCAGAAGATACCAAAGGGGGGTGTTCTAGCCCCTGCTAGTGGGGGCATTGTGGGAAGATGCTGGTGGAGTGAGGTGTTCTAAAAGACTGAAAGAGCACACCCAAATGACCCTTCTGGGACTTGTGTATGCCAGCGGCTCAGGCAGGCTGAGACACACCAGTCAGTTGGTTATCAGTCTAGCCTTACAAGCCCCGGAGATAAGGGCAAAGTTTGAGGCCCCACATGTTCAATAGTATTGAACAGTATACATTTGAATTTTTGACTATCTCCTTGCCCTTAAAAGGTTAGATGTTTTCTTTTCTCATTTACTGTTTAAATTAAAATTCCACAGCCTCTGCTTTGAACCACAGTATTTTTATCAATGCTGGGTCTCAGGACACTGTTTGAAGTAATTAAGGTATTAAGTGTTAAAACCTGTGTGGTTTTCTCTTGTTTACGTTGTGGGAGAGGATGACAGGCCCATATGTGAGCGTCTTGGAGCTAATACTCCATTATAGATTAACTTGAGTGTTAGGAGATGACTTGGTGTTATCTTAACAGACTTTCTTTTCTTGGAGGTGGAGGGTGGGCGACAGTATTCGATTCTGCTGAACCAGCCTCTGTCCTCAGAATGTCCGCGTGACACTGTTTCCGTTTCTGTGCAGATGTGTTTGCTGTTCGTTCTGACTCTGTGTTTGCGGCCTGGTACCCAGCAGCATCCTTACCATGTATTTGTCTAGCAGTTAAACCAACACCTTGCTTTTCATAACAAGGAAACCTGCTGTGGGCTGCTGCTTTATGAGCCTTTTCTCTTTACAATATTTCTTTTGTCTAACCAGTATCTTGTAAAATGCCTTTTCTTCACCTAGGTTGTTTCCGACCAGTAGTTCAATTTTAACCTTGTTCAGTCTCAATTTTAGAAAGACCCTGAGATGGATCACTTATCTGAACATTGGGAGATATTCCTTTTAGTGTCATTGAGAAAAAAGGGTGCAGGTAACTCAAAAGAATTAAGAAGAGCTAAGGTTCAAATTGTGATGGAAAAGCCAGCTTGCTTTTGTAATTTTGTAAGTTGTGTTATGCCCTTGAGGCCTATGCATGTGGACCCTAATGATGAGAAAATCTGTGCTGGGATATTTGTGTTGATTCTAAGTGGAGGGTTTTGGATCTGAATAACTGGGCACCCGCACCAGACCTACAGATGTCTGGTCCTTTGGTGTCAGGGGAGGGGTTCCTGATATTCGTGATCCTGATCTGTGGAGGTGGAGCCCTTGTCATGCACAGATGCCTTGAACAGTCCACACGGCCCTAAGCCTCAGCCAGACAGCATCGGGTGTGGCCCGAGAGGAGAGCAACCAGTCACCGGTCTTTACAGCTGTGTCAAGTTCCTGTGCCATGTTTTTTTGTCTTTCCCTCATGATACAGGGCCAAGCACACCTGCAAAAAGACATTGCTGGAGGAGGTGCAGGAGCTGGAAACCAAGTCCAGAGTCATGGGGAAGGAGATGCTTCGGGACAGTAATGGAAAGAGGTGGGGCCACTCTCTGAGAACGCGTGACAAACAGTCCTCCAGCCTTTCCCGCCCTTGCGTCCTGCATGTCTTTTTCTCATCTCAGCTCTCCACGAGAGCACTCGTGCTCAGTTTTCATTGTTTTGGTTATTCTCAGTGAGATTTAAGTTGCACTTTCTCTGTGGCCACGTGAAATCTGACTTTCTGGGTTGTTGAGCCTGTCCCCAAGTAAGACCTGGGATTATTACTGGATCTGGAGGTGGAAAAACAGCCCATGTACAGAAATGGACACCACAGCAATATTATCTTAAGGCAGGGGAGTCCAGGTTTAGCTTTGTTACCAAAGAGGATTTTGAAACCAGGCTTCTGCATTTCAGGCCCAGTTCCCCCCGCCCCCAAGGATCAGGGTCTGTGGTGAGGGTTTATGTGCCAGATAACCGCATGTTATTAGTTAGTTGTGTGAATCTTGTTAAAGTCCACTTCAGTACGGGAGAGGTGTTTTTAATGAATTATTATTTTCTATTGGGGTTGAGGAAGATCATGGGAACTACTGGAATAAATGATGCCACTTGCTCCAAGTGGGAACCGTGAGTTTTTGTTTCATCACATACGTTTAAATGCCCTCTGTTTGCAGTGCCCTCTGTTAAAATCTGTATATGTGCTACCACAGGAAGTTTCCCTCCCAGGGCCAGAAAAAGCTTGCAGTGTACTAGAAAACCACTGCTATATTATTAGGGATATGAATGTTTAGAAAATTTTGAGTACAACTCTCCTGTTGATGCTAAGAAGGGAATCTGTAAATTCAGATGAAACAAAAGATCTAGAAGTCGAATGCTTCAGCAGTTCTCAACCTGTGGGTCGTGACCCCTTTGGGGGTCAAACGACCCTTTCACAGGGGTTGCCTAATATCAGATATTTACATTATGATTCATAACAGTAGCAAAAATTGCAGTTATAAAGTATCAATGAAAACTGTTTTATGGTTGGGGGTCACCACAACATGAGCAGCTGTATTAAAGGGTCGCAGCATTAGGAAGGTTGAGAACCACTGCTTTAGAGATCCCTACATTGTGCTTTATTCTGTGTTTGTGCCGTCTTTGAAAGCTATGAAGACAAAGCAATTTTATTTTTTTAAAGAAAGAATCCAAGCGCGTGAAGAGACTTTAGAAGTATAATTTCAAATAGATATTTCAGGACTGGGATTAAGTTATGGTTTTTGTGTTTATTGATGTGTTATTTTATCTTTAGCAAGTGAGTTTATTAAGTGTTCATTGTACAGCAGCCAGGCTAGTCACTGTAGAAAAATCATCATAATGATTCAAAAATCACTGTCTTCAGTAAGCTTAAAATTGTGACTTTGTTGGGGCAGGAGGCTGGGTGTGTGTTAGGTAACCCCTACAAGGAGCAGCACATGGCCATGGCGTGTGCAGGGCTATTCTGTCACACAGTTGTGACACAGGGCTTACAACCTACTGATTTTTCAAGGACCTACCACATTCTTTGAGATCTGAAAAAAACTAATTCATAGGCTCTAAAACTTGAGGAATGGGAAACCCCTGCAAATTGAAGTTAATAAATGTTCAAAATGCTATAAAATGAATCTCAGTCTTAAAAACCGCTAAGGATCACAAGTCTAAAAAGTTTTATTGTATTTACAAACAACTTACAGGCTCCCCTATGTCTCAAGGATATACACAGTGATTGATGAGTGAGCTGAAGTGATCTCACAGTAAAATGAGAATTTCCAAGCAAAATTCTAAAATTCTTTTCAACCGTCTTAAAGGAAAATATTATATATCCTATGACATAAGAATGCACTCTGATTTGTTTGTTCTAATGTGAGCAGGGTCTCATTCTGACCTGTGAGCTTCTGGAATTAGCCCTGAACTTGGGATCAGTAAGGATATTCAGAAGAGGCAGAGACCTGAGAGGCCACCTGGCTTGAGTAATCAGGGAGGGCTTCCTGTTGGAAACAGATGAGTTGTAGGGCTCTGAGGATGTGAAGGACTTGACAGGACTGAGTGTCTGGGGGCAAAGAAAGAGGCATTTCCCAAGGCTGATTATGTTTAGGGACCCCACTCTGCTTGGAGGGCCGCAGGCATTTTGTAGAGACCTGCGGCCTACATTTGAATTTTGGCTCAGCCACCTTACTGTGTGACCTTGTGCAGAATATTTCATGTGACAAGATTGCCTCTTGGTCTGTCATAGAAGGTGGCTAATACTTTTTGGAGGGATTAGAGTTTATGAAATAGTGTCTACAAGGGAGCATATTGCTTGACCCGTGAAGGGACTAGGAAAGATCAACTGCTTGTCTACAGTCTGGCTAGAGAGTTGTGACATTGAAAGAAGTCGTGAGCTGTCAGCCTTGAAAGACAGCATCAGGCTGGGGGCAGTGGCTTATGCATGTAATCCTAGCACTCTGGGAGGCCAAGGCAAGGCAGGTAATCACCTGAGCTCAGGAATTCAAGACCAGCCTGAGCAGGATCAAGACCCTGTCTCTACTAAAAATAGAAAACACCACCCGAGCGTTGTGGTGGGCTCCTATATTCCCAGCTGCTGGAGAGGCTGAGGCAAGAGGATCCCTTGAGCCCAGGAGTTTGAGGTTGCTGTGCGCTATGATGTTACACCACTCCACAGTGTAAGACTCTGCTTCAAAAAAAGAAAGAAAAGAAAGACAGCATGAGCCAACCATTGCTTTTCATTGATTTAAAAAAACTTAATTTAAAAAATTCACTTGTTTAAAACTCACTTTTAAATGTTAAAATAGACATCAGAAAATAAAAAAAAAATTAGCGTTTAAATGTACTTTAAAAATCTGTTTTCTGGTCCCTTTGTAAATTTCACTGTAGTTTCTTCTGGTCCCAGGTCCTGCTTCTCTTTGGGATTCCTGCTCAGAAAGTAATCTGGGGACTCTGCTCATCCTTCTCAGAGCAGCAGCCCCCCTTTGTTTTTCTCCCTCCTAGTTGCTCTCAGATTTTCTGGGTGGTCCATCTGCAGACTAGATAATGGTGGTGTGCTGCTCTCTGCAGAGGGACCACCTGTCCTGCTGTCCTGTTAGGCCTCCTGAGAGCTGCCTCATGTTCCTTAATCACCTTTGTTTGCTTCCTTGACACCTGCTTGGATTCCTGTGCGCTCTGTGTCCAGGAGGAGTGGAGGGTAAAGACTTCTTCAGCTGGGTTTTTCCAAAGATGGTGTAGATCATTTCTCTGAGCCCTCCTATTTCTGTGTCTTCTCATACCTTCCCGCTCCTTCTTCCTCACCCCCATCTGATTTTTCCAGCGGTCAGCCTGGCACATAGCAGAAACTTTCAGTTTGTTGACTGATTGACTGAAACACCTAAGTCCAGTGGCAGGGAAGAAGGAAGGGGGCCCTGCAGCCTCAGATGGCTGGAACTCTGGTGCTGGCATGTGGGCTCCCCCTGAAACTGGCCACAGAGAGATGCTGAAGTCACCACAGTCACCGAGCCTCTAGGGAGAGGGCAGTTCATCTCACTGCTTATAAGTGGAGCTAACATAGACTCACAGATGGAGACACCTGAGCAAAGATGCAGAGGCCAGGAGCTGGTACCCCGAGCAGCCCACAGCGCCCCCCTTCCTGTGCCAACCTAGGCTAGGCACCCCAGGGCTCTCAGCATCCCTAACTACAGAGGGTTACTCAGCTCATATTCCTCAGCACGCCTTAGGGCCCCAGAGAGGATATTCTGCCAAGTCGTAAAACCCAGGTCCAAGTTACTGGCAAATATCACAGTACTTTTACTTAGGAATGTAATCATAGAAAAATAGAACAAAAAATCTTTATGCATTAATCTTAAAAAAACCCCTCTTGTGCCAAATGTACAATAATAATTTTGAAATGGTAGCTAGAGATATTCTAAGTTTCCCTCTGTGCCTTTTATTTATTCGATAAAATACTTGCACCTCGCACATTAATGAACTTGTCTAAGCCCCATACTTTTATGCTGTTCTGCTAAATGTTAAATTTTCATTAACCTGCTTTTGCTCTTTCTCATTAGTAAACACTGTCTTCCAAAACTAACCTGTGGCCTTGACGTGTAAGTGAGCCTGATCTCGTGACCTAGGGATGACAAGCTGATAATAAGGAAGAGTGAGATCAGGGAATCAGATATCCAGAAAGTACAGCGAAGTAAGAAAATGCTTAGGTCACTCATCAAAATGTTTGTCTGGATTTAGTCTGCCCTTCGTGAAGGCAGTCTTTCTTGATGCAGTGTCTGTGCACGTTATAGACTCTTGTGAATACCTGGGTTGGTCGGATTACCTTTCTCCAGGCTGTCATGCCCAACATTCCTCTCCAGGGAGAAGCCGGGAAGCGGCTCTTCTGTGTGGACAGGAGTCCGCCACGCACATGTTGTTAGTATGTCTGAACACTGGGAGCTGCATGGAAGAACGTTCCTTTTTTTTTTTTTTTTTCATGTTTTGGTAATACATTTTCCCCTCTTTATTCCTAAAGTGTAAGTCATATGTTTTGTTTCCTTTTACTAGTGGAAGAAAATCTACCTATGTGGACTTAACTTTCCAGAAAGAATATAAACAAATGCCTAAAATGTTGTGTGCACCCACAGACATTTTTTCCCCTTAATTTTTTTTTCTTCCTTGGTGTGAGGCGAATGGGTGTTCTGTAATGTTTTCAGTATTATGGCAAGCAAGAAAAAGGTGAATATACTTGTTGAAAACCCCTAGTTTTGAAGTTCTACTAGTCCTAATAAACCACAAGGCGCCCCTTGTTACGGGTTGTCTTTCTACCTGTTCATCAGGGTTGGTGGGAGCCGGGTGGGGTGGCTGTCTCCAGTTTCAAGGTCAGGCAGTCCAGGTTGCCGCATCTGCCTTCACCAGGAGGGCAGGGGATTCTCTTTCCCTTAAGTGCTTTCCCTCAGTATAGCTTACTGTGTCCCTGGGTGAAGGCAGCGCTGTGCCAGCTTGCCCTTAGTTTTGTGTTCTCGTGAACAGTGATGCATGACTCTATGACCCCAGGGCCCCGGCCTGTGCACACGGGGAAATCTAGACAGCCCACAACCCCTAGGGAATTCAGGAGGGAAACCTGAGTCACCCTGCAGCCTGGTGCTGTCCTGGCTTCCATTTCATCCCACGGCTGCTTCAGAGCTGTCGGGGCCCTGCTCCGAGCCTCACACTGGTGATCTGGGAATCCTAATGGAGTGTTACCTGCTGAAAAATAGGGGCAGAGCCCAAAACACATCAGCAAAATTTTCAAACAAACCAAAGATTATCCCCCCCGCCCTCATCTAGGCACATGCTCCTTGTGCTCCTTGTAAAACCAATTATATTAAAGAAACAAACAAACAAAAGCCCACAGAAACTCCCTGATCCATTTTGAGTGAGCACTCAATTCAGAAACAGCCATTCTGCTTTGATCTCTGAACAGAAATCCTTTGATCTTTAAAGTCATGTTTTAAAAGCTACTTGGTATCATCACACCTCTGAGTCAAAATTGGTATAGCTGCTGAGTTGAACAAGACTTTATACAAACCTAGACTACGAGTTACCCTGGCTTTATTGCACTTTGTTCCTCCAACATGGACTTTATATTATTTCGGGGAAAATATTTTTTTCTCACAGTATTGGCTGTTGGCGTTTCGTGTCTCTCTCGTCCCTTTGCTTCCCTCTCACCCCTCCCTCACTTTGCTCCTAAAATACTTATTAGGTTTTTATTAGCCAAAAGGATAGGAAATTATGGCATCATTTCAGCAAACCTCTCCAGGCCAGGTGGCAAATGTCTGCTTCCAACACCTGGTTAAGATTTATTTTATTCCAGCTGCATTTTTTCCACGGCTGTGTCATGAAGCCAAGGCACAAGCATGAACTGTGGAGACAGACAGACCTGAGCTGGGCTCCAGCCTGGCTGTGTGACCTTGACTGGACTATTAACTTCTCTGAACTTTAGTTTTCTCATCATACACTTGCTCTGAATGAATAATACATATAAAATCTATAACATATGTAGAAGTTCAGAAAGTGTTACCATCCATCTCATCCCCTAACTTAAAAGCTGCATAACAAGTAGATTTTATAGCACATTTTTAACATCTAGTGTTTTAACTTGGAGAAGATGTTAACACAGCAGGCTCCCTGATCTGTGTCGTCAGAATGTGCCGTCTCCCTAGTAGGGGGTAAAAAGCTGAAATAAAGGCGAATCCCAGGCACATCAGAGTGGTGTGGGCTGGGCAGCCAGTGAGTTTTGGAGTGGGGACGTGAAGAGTCCAGTGAGTTCAAAGTCCTGGTGGTCCTCCAAGGCAGCCTTTGGATGACTGTGAAGAAGAGGGTATCCCCAGCACAGGCCGTCCCCTCCTCTCTGTGCTCTCCCGTCTGCAACTCAGCCTGGCCATGTGGGCCCTTACCAGCTCCTCCTCTTCTTGCAGAGTCCTCTGCTCTGACAAGACACGTTGTTCCCACACCATGGACTCCCTGTCTGTCTTCTATCCCTGGGTGCTTGGTCTCCCCATCTTCCCAGGATCCTGTCTCTATTGCCAGCTGCTTCTGTCCTGCATGGTCATTCTCCCTCATCCCCTACCGTGGTGCCTGTCCCTCTCCACCCCACCTTCCCTGCAGCTACAGCACAGCTTCATCATGCCTTGTTTCTTCACAGCCTTTGAGGGTCACCCACCACCTGCTGAGCCCAGCGTAGACCAGGGCCACACAACGTTTCCACAGGAAGCTCAGCCTCCACCTCCCCTGCCCTCCTCCAGCTATGCTCTTCTGCGTCTGAAGCTGCCCTTGGCCTTTCTCAGTTGACTGGTTTTATATAGCGGTGCTAGTGCTATATCCTGGGCACTGGGCCAAGCCCCATGGATAAGGGACAGCCGTTGTCCTAGAGGAACTTGCAGCCCTGGGGACAAATACTGCCCACCTCCAGATACTTTCTGATGTCACTGACTTCCCTGCTGTGATGTCTGCCTGAGAGTCCCTGAACACATTCTTTTTATAAGATTTTTTTTTTCAGTTTTAAAGTATTCCAGCATTTATAGTAGAGAGATGAGCATAAGGAACTCTTAGGTATTCATTGCACAGAGCTAACAGTTACCTGGGTTTTGCCACAATTGCTTCATCTAGCCCCTTTTGGTTCTGATTCTTTTCCTTGCTAAATCCTATAAAGCAAATCTTAGATACCAGGACAGTTCACCCATAGTTTAGGGCACATCTCTAAATATTCCATTGGACATTATAATATTTATTATGATACATAGAATGCTTGTTTATGTTATTAAATATATATATTGTAACCCCAGTGCCCACGATCACATCTCAAATTAACAGTAATTCCTTGGTGTTAATCAAATATCAGTCCATAAACCAATTTTCTGGATTGCTTCAACCCTGCCTTTTCAGGGTCGGTTAATTTGCATTACATCTACGTGAGGTCTGCACATAACGTAGGGTTTCTTTTCTTCTCAAGTCTCCTAATCTGGAGCAGTCCCCTTCCTTAGTTGTAATGCCACGGCCTTACCAGATGTGATGCCCCACTGTATTTTCATCCTAACCTGATCACTGCATTCTGCAAATGAAGGTTTCCTCATGTGCAGAAGCAGGACCCGAGCCTCAGCCAGGTGGCATCACCTCTGCTCAGTGTCACCCAGCTGAAGAGAGACGTGAACGCACATCTTCTAACCTCACCAAGCCGGAAGGTTGAGAGCCATCCACATACCTCCCTTCGTAATCTCCTGTGTATTAAGAGTACCTGGAAAGCCGCAGAGGCCGGGAGGGATGCTTCCCTGTGCTGTGTGATGAAAGGGGTCAAAGCCTACCAGTCTGATAAAGCCCCATGCAGAATTTCAAGGAAACTAGGGACTAGGAGTTGCACACTGTTGCCTTTTAGATGCCTCCATGTAGGAGAACATGAAGCAAATAGAAAAAATCCTACCCTCTCCCTAAGGAACACAGAGGAGGAATGTGAAACCCCATCTGACAAGTTCAGAGAAAGTCAAGGCAAGGGAGTATGGGAAAGTTCTTCACTGTTTTGATAGGGCTTCAGAAAGGGAAGCCTTGTTGAAGAAGATGGTTCCATCCAGAATCACCTTTATGGAGCCTAGTATGTTCTGTGAAAGAAATTAATTAGGTACTTTAATCTCATGGAGGGAAGAGCTGTGGGCAAAGCCTAAACCAGCAATCATGTTAGTTTTAGATTACAAGGGGGAGTTCTTAAAACAACTGGAAAGTCAACAACACTTCCAGGCAAGGCCAGCTAAATACTCAGAACAGGTGAGGAAATGCATTACTGGAACAAAGGGAGTGAGTGGTGTAGGAAATCACAGAGCGGCTGATGGGTTTACCCAGATGGGGTGTCTGGGGACTATTTGCATCCTGGGCGTCCAGGGAAGAAGACTCTTCAGGAAGTAAAACATCTCATTAGCAGTTAGTCAATGCCTAAACTCCTTTGTCAACTGGAAATAATTGATTTTCTGTAATTTTAAGGCTGTTTAATCCCAAGAGCCTTTTGTTGCTGTTATGGACTGACATTTAATAATTTTTTATAGCTGGGAGCCATGGCTCATGCCTGTAATCCTAGTCCTCTGGGAGGCCAAGGTGAGTGGATTGCCTCAGCTCAGGAGTTCAACACCAGACTGAGCCAGAGTGAGAGCCCACCTCTAAAAAATAGCCAGGTTTTGTGGCAGGTGGCTGCAGTCCCACCTACTCGGGAGGCTAAGGCTAGAGGATCACTTGAGCCCAGTTTAAGGTTGCTGTGAGCTATGACACTACAGTACTCTACCCAGGGTGACAAAGTGAAACTCTGTCTCAAAAAAAAATTTTTTTTTTTTTTACAAATACCATTTGTCATTTATGATGAAGCAAGAGAAGGACTTGTTGTTTACCTCTAAAGTGGTTCTTTAGCTGTATTAGAAATCTAATCTGGAGCTCAGCCACTGCCCACTGCTGTGAAGGAGGAGGGCAGGAGGTACCTATAGAGAAAATGGGAGGAAAGATCCTTGCCTTGCATCAAGGGGAGGGGAGCATGCAGGGTGGACCAGAAGGTGGTTTGCTGGTTACCCAGACTCAGGACTGTATTTCCAGAATGACTCAAGTGCATTTATTTTTTTAAATTATGACAGTTTAGTTTCATGTCAACTTTCCCTATTTACCAACAGCATTTTTTTTTTTTCAAAAATCATCTTTATGGCCAGGCACTCTGAGCAAGAGAGAGACCCTATCTCTACTAAAAATAGAAAAACTATCTGGGTATTGTGGCAGGCGCCTATAGTTTCAGCTACTTAGGAGGCTGAGGCAAGAGGATGGCTTGAGCCCAGGAGTTTGAGGTTGCTGTGACCTATGATGCCGCAGCACCCTACCCAGGGTGACAGAGTGAGACTCTTGTCTCAAAAAAAAAAAAAAAATCATCATTTTTACTAATGAATTTAATGTCACTATCAGGCTTAGCTAGTGCTGATGGCTTATTTCATCCCTTTTAAAGTAGTAAAGAAATACTTTAATCTTTTTAGGTTCTGTTTTGTTTTGGGAGAGGGGGTTTTATTTAACCCACTTGAGGAATAATAGAAACATTTGAAGGCAGATTTGCAAAAAAACAACGAAAAAAAAATTTGTTGTTGTATAGTTCACATAATTTGAATAGTGGTATTATACATTCCAGGCAGGGATTAGTTCTTCAAGAGGTTCTTACCAGATCTTTGCTAATTGCTTGTCTATTTCATTATCAGTGAGTTGTTTGCTTTTCCCTTTGACCCTTCTTTCTTCCCTGCCCCCAGTGGTGACAGATCTCTGAGAATAAAACATTCCAGCCAGCTGAAAACAGCCAACCAAGTACACCCAAAGTACACCCACTCTGAAAGGGAGCTACAACGTAGATGTTACCCGGGATGCCTACTAGACTCTGCTGTTCGCTTCCCTAAAGCCTTAGAGAGGCTAAGGAAAGAAGTGTAGGCTCTCTGGCAACCTGGAGTTTGGGAGTGATGTGATTTTGTAGTACATATGGAAGAATTACTAAATCCCCTGGATGTATGGGGCTATTAGAGGAAAAAAGAAACTTAAGGAGAAGGGCTACACGTTTTCACTTACATTTGATGGCAGCTTTTGCACACTACAACACAGAGTACAGCCGCCCAGGTCCTAGGCATAGCTGGCACTTGGAAAGCCAGTCAGCGCCCAGTTCGGTCACAGATGAATGTTACCATTGCCCTTGTGATTGAAAAGAACTTGGGGAATATGTAAAAGTTCTCACTAAGAGATTGTAGCAGGAATCACTGTATGTAGTAACAGATTTCATGGATTCTTGGAGAGAATTCTCTATTAATAGGAATGGGGTGGAGGGAACTTTTCTTGGGTCTAACAAAAACAGAGCCTGGGTCCTGTACTAGTTTACCTAAGAGTACATCCCTCTGTAGACCAGGACACAGAAATGACCATTTTTCACAGAGCCTGGGTTGTTATCCATTCAGCAAGTCCCAGTTAAGTCTTCCCTTCTTTAACAGAGCAGTGATAATATGATTGTTCAGTGTTTATTCTCTTTCTCTGGCAATTAGGATTGGCTTAAGGCCCTTTGGGTGGTGGTAACTGGGAATTTACACGTACTAATGAGCAAACGTTTTGGCTTCATAGCAAATAGAACAGTGATCGGCCTTATACGGAGTGAGTCATTTACTCATCCTGCTGCAGACGTTATCAAAACCTATGGATGTTCCAAGACAGGCTATGTCCTGGAACAAGAGAGACAGGCCCCACTGTATTAGAGCTTGCCTGCCAGTGGGGTAAGGATATTGAACAAGAGAGAAGTGGTGACCCTGAGGAGAAGGAAGCTGTGTGTGTGAATGACAGGGCTGGGTGCTCAGGGAAGCCTCCTCAGATGACTGAGGAGGGGAAGAAAAAAGCTATGCCCATTGCAAGTCTCAGAGCTGACACCCTGTGACAAAGTGGGTGTCATTTTTATTAATCTTCCCCACAGATTAATAAAAGAAAAACGTAACCAATTTATCAGAGTTTTACATGACCTGGGAGCCTTTAGAATTGAAGACCCAAAGACAACTATATTTTTATGCTTAGATCTGATGAGGAATAGACAGCCATGTAGAAATGTGATCAGACAAAAAGAGGGTACAACTGAGTGGTAATTAATCAGCTGTGGGGGATTCAGTAAGGCCTGTCCTGTTATTATTCTCTCCGCACAGGGCAGGGTGGGACCCTGTGGAAGGAGGGTCTTGTGACCCACTCTCAGGCAAGGCAGGTCAGAGAATTCCTTGGTGACCTCCTTGACCCTGAAAGGTAAGGGAGGTCAGGGTGACTTCTTCCTTCTGAGGCCCTTCCAACCCCCTTCAGTTCAAAGTACTGTGTGCTAGTGTTTTCTGAGCCTGGACAACTCTCAAACTGAGTCCTAAATAAAACAGTCAGCCAACCAAGGGAGGGAGCATTGTAGGCATCAGAAAGAGTTGGTGAGAAGTCCTTGGAGAAACATGCTGGGTGTGACTGTCAGGGTGCCTAATCTAGCCCCACACAAACCTTTCCCCTCTTCCTCCTCCCCCTCCTCCTCTTCTAAGATAGAGGAAGCAGAGGACCTATTTAGCCCCACCCCTGAAGTTTGAGCCAAAGGACCCTAACTCACCAATGCCCTCCCGGCAAGCTCTGAAATTTGCCTAGTCCCTGAGGCCGCATATAAAAGACATGTCTCTGACACCCCGGCTCCACCCCCGTCCCTGGTAAATTCCCTCTATGCATTGCCCAGGCAGGTTGCTGTACTTTTCAGTAAGCCCTTGGCCTTAACATCTGCATCCTTGTCTCATCTCTGGGCATTGCTGCTTACACCTTTTAGTGACCAGTGCCTAGAACGTGAGAAAGTACAGAACAAAGGCCCCTAAGAGGGAGCAGTGGCCGGATCATGCCGGCCTTTGTGAGCAAGGCTGAGCATCTGGACTTCAACCACCAGGAAACATTTCCACAGGAAGGATTTAAACAAAGGACATGCATGAGACCCAGTTTTTGAGAATTTTTGATCATCATAGCATTTTAAAGCCATGGAATCCTATTCTCAAATAAAAATATTAAATAAAATCTCAGGTCACGTGTGGTGGTATGGAGGCTGAGGCAGGAGGATTGCTTGAGCTCAAGAGTTTGAGGTTGCTGTGAGCTGTGATTATGCCACTGCACTTCAGCCTGAGCAACAAAGCAAGACCCCCCCCTCCTCCCCCCAAAAGATTAAAATCTCAATACTACATACAAAGCATATAGAAAATATTAGTATGAATTTATTATGCATGTTCAAATTAAGACATTTATTTGTTTTAAAGTTAATTCATGATATAGTGAGGTGATTGTTGAAAATGACAAAGACTTGAAGTTAGCGTGAGGGAGGACAGCTTTATATCATCTGTCTGTCTAGGCTACCTGCTTTCCTTTGGGTTATATTGAGAAAGCCTTATGTGTAAGGATTAGTTGCCAATTTTAAGTGTTTTAACAGTTTACCTTCTAACCTCAAACTATTCCTCATTTTTGTTCTTGACTATACCTGTTACTTAAATTTCTCAGCATAAATGTACAAGTCATATAAAGAAGCAACCAACGGTTTTTGTGAACACTAAAATCCTTTGAAATAGCATCATATGATAATTGATTGTTCTCCTGTTACATGTAGACTGATTTGTACAGACAGAAACATAGGTCAGGTAATGCACTTTCAGCAAAGTAGGCTGACGGCCAGTATTACTTCATATGAATGGATTCATAAGATTCATATTTGAAAAATAGCTACATATCATCATTAGTGTTTCTAATTAGTGACCTTCTTGCAAGGGCAAAACCAAGAACCTTTAAATCTAATTTCTTTACAGAAGCAAGTTAACTTGAAAGCATTTGTGGTTTTCAATACATTAAGATATTATGTGTAGTAGATGACCCCTTTATGTACTTGTTTTAGTTAAATATTTTTTTTAAATATTTAATGTATGCAAGGTACAATTTAAAAACTAGTGGTTGAAAGAACAGTAAATGTTGTCATTATCCTAAAAGCATGTATTAACTTTATATTTCAATTTAGTCTCAAAATCCAGACACATGCATTTCTCAAAAAATTTGAAGTCTTTGGTCAGAATATACATTGTAGAGAGTGTAGAACATATTTAATTATTTTAATATTACTTGTACATTTAGTTAGGAACATAAAATGAATATTTACAATTTTGATATTTAAAAGGTATAATTTAAACAAGAGTTATACATGTGCTTATTGAATTCACTGATAAATAACTTACTACTAGTTATTAGTAGTAAGTTTAAGTAAGTTTAAATTCCCCATATATATTTTTTCCAGTTCATCAGAAATAGTCAAAATTTTTACACGGAAGACACTTTAGATATTAACGGTATGTCTGGTATGATGGTTGTTTTGTTTATTAAAGCGTTGATCTGTCGCCCAGACCTTGTGTCCTCCTTGCTGGGTCCCACCTATTCAGAAAGTATTTGCTTTTTAAGAAAGAATCAAGGACAGGAACTTGCTGAAAACACTTTTGTCATGTGGAACTTTGGGCTTATTGTCGAAGCTATCATCTTTTCACCCTCCTCACAAATCTACTGAAAACTGGAGAATTGTCCAGGTTGTCACAGACCGGAGACAAAGCCCTTCTCACATGTTTCCAATTCATGCACAGTGCCTTTCACCTGCCGCAGAAGATGACAGGAGGAAAGCACTCCAGAGCCGGCAGCCAGCAAGGCTGCACTGTGTGCTGGCACGCTGCCATGCTGCTGGGCAAATTGGTTGTATTCTGTGACCAGACATCTAAGGATATTCTGTAAGCTGGAGCATCTGAGACACAGTGACATTTCAAAATAAAATCCAAGTGGGCTTTTTGTTTGTTAACCCAGAGAGATGCCACACATTTCTGCTGTGTTTTGACCTCTGCTTCTTAGACCCCCAAACTGTGCAGTTGGGATGCAGCCAAGTGAAGATAAATTAATAATAACACATCGGCTGTGCCTCAAGGTTTTTACTTTAGTTTCTTTAGTATTTGGAAATGATAATTCACTTATGTTCTCAAAAGCAATTTGTTGGTATCTGTGCTGTTTTGCAAGGAATTTCTACAAAATGCACTGTCTGACTCCAAATATATGAATTTCCTGAGGCTCTTCAGGGAATTACAGGCTGCCCAGCAGACATCCTTCTCTGTGTCCCTTAGATCTTTGGTTCTTACTGTTCCATGTAGGACAACTTTTTCTTCTTCCTTTTCAGATAATATTCTCAAAGGACATAACCACGCCATTCCATCAAGTTTACTTCATAGTTTGGGTCACTGCTTTATTCTCTGCATTTGTTTCTTTCTTCAACGCAGCAGTTTATGCCATGCATAGGTTTCAGGCTTTCTGACTTCTGTTTTCATAACCCTGTTCTCATGTGTCCAAATTATGACACTATTGGCAGTGCATGCACTCTGGCACCCACCTTCTCTTGGTCCATTTTCATTTTCTGCACTTTCTTCTCCTTTTCTTTTTCTTTCTTTTCTTTTCTTTTTTTTTTTTTTTTTTTTTTTTTTGAAATAGAGTCACTTTGTCACCCTCAGTAGAGTGCTGGGGTATCATAGTTCACAGCAACTTCAGACTCTGGGGTTCAAGCCATTCTCTTGCCTCAGCCTCCCAAGTACCTGGGACTACAGGCTCCCGACACCACGCCTGGCTCAGGCTGGTCTCAAACCTGTGAGCTCAGGCAATGTACCCACCTTGGCCTCCCAGAGTATCTGTGCTGCTTTCATGTTAGTGTTGTCAGAAAATATTTTCACATTTCTAACAACTGTAAATATTCACCAGGGTTTCCCATTGATTTCTATCATTTAGAAAAACAGCAGAAGAAAACAAAGTAACAACAGCAAAAGAAAAATCTGAAAATGGAGTTAGTGATGAAGCTTATAATTTTTCTCCCAAAACTTTGTTTGCCATCTGGGAGCAGCACAGGGTATAATACTCCCCTGACTATTCTTTCTTCTATAAACCATTTGCGTCCTCATCCTGACACAGTGTTCACACAGACTATTTGCTGGGAAAATAGGATTATGATTTTTTTTAATGCATATGACTGGCCATATCCTGTTGTGAAGAATTGTGCTCTACCGTTTAGTAGGTGGTTTTCCTTACACAACCTTGGTGAGTTTCCTTCCTAATTTTCAGGGGTCAATTCAGATAAAAATGGAGCTTCTGTGAATTTCCATACATGATTCCTCTTTTGTAGTTGTTAAAGATGTCAATGTTGTCATCCTTTATGTTGATGCTAGTATAATCAAGAACATGTATCAAACCCTTAAAATTTGCCTGAGATGGAACTGGGCAGTGAAGAAGTAGAAGAAGAGTAAGGTAATGATGGCAGATAAGCAGACGGAAAGTGGAAATGCAACGTGAACAGTGTTTTAATAGAGCGATGGAGAGACTTCCCAGAGAGCCCTGGACAAATTACAACCTCTTACCCGGGAGGAAGCAGGGAAAGAGGATTCTGGCTGCAGAGAGTGAGCCAGCAGATATAAAGAGTTATCTGGGAACAATGAAGTTTAGTATCGTGGGGCTGAAAGTCCAGAAATGTGTTAAGAGATTAGGTTGGATAAGTAGGTAAAGGCCAAATCATATGACCTGTGATGAAGTTGAGGCTTTATTCTGTAAGCCACAGGAGTCATTGAAACCCTCCCTAGGCAGGGGTGAGACCTCCTAAGTAAATCTCATTCTATAAATGGGCTACTTGGCCCCTCCCCCTAGGTCTCTACACTATGACCATGCAAAAACAAAGTGATGTGTCACCAGGATTCCTCTCCCACGAAGATTGTGTTAAGATATGCATATATCATCTGAGAGTGTTTGCAAATCCACTCCCTCCTCCTCTCTAGAACAATTTACATTCTAGAAAGGTTTCCTTATGGTGGTCTCATACCCTTTTGAGGAGAAAATAAAAATTTCAGATTAACTACAGCCTGGTGCATAAGCAAAATGTGCAAATTTAAACTGATGCCCCCTTTGGCCCAACCATAAAGTACCCTCCAGCCAATAGAGTTTTTGGCACTGCTAATGCAAGGAATGCGATTAATCATAGAAGACCTAAAGGTTCATCTAGTAGAAATAATGTATGCTGACTACAAGAACGGAAAAGATAATAAAACCAAGATTACTATTAGGAATTACATCCAAAGAGCGCTGGTGTATCTCAAGGTCAGAAAGCGAAGAACTGTTCGCTGGTTCCATCCTTCTACTCCATGTGCTTCAATCTACTCTCCTTGCTCTTTCCCCAGAGCATATTCTCTTGGTTCCTTAAAGTCTATCTCTGGGCCACTGGTTTTTAGTTATTTTGGAATAATAACTTTTGTGTCTTTAGAGGATGCTTTCCGTTGTCAATAATAGGAGCCCCAATTCAAACTGACCTGCAGAATGGGAGAAGCACTTAGTGGGTTTAATTTGAACGTCCTGTGGTCACAGTTGATCCACCCCGAGCCAGAATGTTATCAAAGACCCTCTGGTCTTCCATGTTTTCACTTTTCCCCAATGCTATACATATCCAAGTCTTCCTCCTGGCCCTGTCATGATCACAGGGGAGCTGTGTTTTCCCTGCTGGGACCATGTTGAGCCAATCCCTACATCTGTCACTGACCATGAGTGCTCTTCCATGGGAGAGGGGTGAACTGAATTTCAGGACAGCAATTTTCAACCAGTGTGCTGCGCCATACTGGTGTGCTAAGAAAATGTTTTAAGATCATTAATTAAATTATTTTTTAAAGAAGTTCAAAGCACAGTAAGTATATTCTTTTTGTTTTTACTCTTTTTTTATCAGCATAATTTAAATGTGCTGCAGAAGTTTAACTATAGATTTGAATGTACTATGAGATGAAAAAGGCAGAAAAACACTGGTCGGGGAGACCATTAATGTGTCTACTTCAGGCCTCCCAAAAATCTGAAGAAAGCTATGCACCATCTCACTAAGGGTAAATTTGCATTTTATTTTGAGGATCCACTAACTCATTGAAGATTGTCATTATTTTTAGCTTTCTTTAGGTATATTCGATCAATAACATTTTTATATATTCAAGGTGTACAATGTGATGTTTTAATATGCATTGTGTTTTGATATACACGATCAATCTACAAGTTACAAGAAAGGTAATAGCTTAGTTGTGTTACAGGAATACTTAAGATCTCTCTTAGCAGAAGCTGCAGGCACCATGCTATGTGTTGGATTCCCAGCTCTACTCATCTTATAACTGAAAGTTTACACACTTTGGCCACTTATCCCCATTTCTCCTACTCCTCGACCCCTGGTAACTGCGCTCTTGAGTTCAACCTTTTATAGAGCTCACATGTGTCAGGTCATGCGTTATTTGTCTTTCTGTGCCTGCTTATTTCACCTAACATAATATTCTTCAGGTTCATCCACATTACCACAAGTCCAAGATTTCCTCCTTTCATGGCTGAATAGTACTGCATTATATATATGCACCACATTTTCTTTCCCCATCAATGGACACTCAGGTTGACTGTGTAGCAACATAATGATCTCATCTGCTTTAGACACCTGCCTGATGCTGGGATGCCATCATCATACGGTAGTTCTGTTTTTACTTTTTTGAGGATCCTTCGTCCTACTTTCCCTAATGGCTGCCCCATTTTACATTCCCACAAATAGTGTACAAAGGTCATTCTTGTCTTAGAAAAATAACTGCTTCCCAGAGGCAGAGATGCTCCCTATTCAAAATCCCAGCATTCTTCTATATGGTTTATCCATTCAGGAAGTACAGTGATCAGACATTGCAAATAAATTGTGATGTTAAGTTCGTATTTTCATATAACTTTTAAGGGTGATCTAGAGAGAAGCCAAGTAACAATCTATGAATAATTAATTTTAAACATTCAGCTCATTCTTTAAAAAATTTATAGCCCAAAGGGGATTTTCTCCCCCATTGGGAAAGGAAAGGGAAACACGGTCTCCTTCTCCTGTGCCTCCTATGTTGTTGTTTTTACCATGCCTTTCACAACACCATCCTGTTCTTAGTTGCCATGAATCTTTCCACAGATTATAAGGTACCAAAAAGGTGATGCAGCCAGGCCTGTTGGGACAAGCTCATGTTGTAGAACCCAGGAGAGCCTCTTCAAGGAGAGCTCTTCTCCCAACTGGAAAACCGTGCACACAGGCATCTTATTTTGAAATTTTAAAAGAAATGGTTTGCCAGAAAAACTGGGCAGATTTAGCAGTGGTCCTACCTGGAGGAAACCAGGGATCTTGACCTCTGAAGAGCCCTTTAGCATTGTCTGTTCAGGTGTAAGTAAACCCTGCATTAAAGGCAATGAAGAAAGACACTGGCAAAGTCAGAGTACCCTTGCCTCACTCCCTGTCGCCCAGAAAGAATTCGAGATGTTGCCAAGACCACCCGTAACCATCAGCCACGTGGGCTTGGCGTCCTGTTTCTTAGCCCACTGCAACCCAGACTACAGGCCCGGTTCTTGATCTGTGTAGCCCTCACACAGCACCGGATAACTGAATGCTAATTTTCTGTTTACCTCAAATCTTGACATTTACATGAGTAGAAATTTAAAAAGGCAGTGTGGCATGGGTCTTGCTTGTTCCACTTAGAACTTTTCCCACGGTGTGACCTCCTTGGAAAAATGGCTGCACATTCGCTTTCTTCAGGTGAAAATCCACTATGTCCACCTTTGGCTAAATACTGTGGGTGATGCAGCAATTTTTAAAGAAAAGTTTTCAGATATCTAGACGCACTGCTTAGCCATAAGAAACAAAGTCATAAATATCCACGCAAGATTATGAAAATGATATTTTAGCTCCAATGACAAAGCCACTCATCCAGTTATGGAGACCTGTCACAAGTGCGTTCTGAAAAGAGCCCAACTAAAACACTCCCACGCCCAGCTGTGGCTGAGTGTGGGCGCGGGTGTCAGCTTCACCTGGTGGTGGTCACCGCCTAGTCCTGTGGCACTTTGTGGTTCACATGGCTCCTTTGTGGTGTGAAGACACGAGGTGCTCACAGCCACAAGCGGAGCTGGTGAAAGGCCTTGACTCTCGGGACAAAGGTGGCAGCCACACCCTTGCTTTTCATCCAGCGCAGCCTTCACCCTGCTCTACCATAATTATGAAGTGTGGGAAAGTCTGGGCCCCGTGCCGCATCTTGGTTAGATTATGTTCACTGCAGAGGGAGGGGAACTCGGCTGCACACAAATTTCCTTTTCCTATGGCCTTTTCTGCATCTACCTACCTGCTAATACCACCACCCTTCCCATGGGATGAGGTAGGAGAAGGATGATAGGAAAATAACTTGTAAACGTTTGCTAAAGTCCAGAGTGCTCACCATCACAGATCCCTTTACCCCTTCATGATGGCTGATTTCCTGACACTCCATCTTATTCCAGAAAGGACATTTAGCTGCTCAAGATCATGAATAAAGAGTTATAGTTTAAAAAACAATTTCCCAAAGTCCTCTGGCTGAAGGACTCCATGAGCTGGGCTGAACTTTGAGCAACTCACTCATGGCCTGAAGTCCTATGAACAAATACCCCAGGCTGAGGTCTGCAAAATGTGCTATGTGTAGCTCTGATGGAGAGGGCGTGTTGTATTCTTCCTGATTGGGCAGTGTGTTTTCCCAGGGAGACCTCATGAAGCAGGCACCTGCATCCACTTTATTCTTTTCCTCTCTGTGAGTCTTGCACGGGCCATCAGCCTGTTTGTGAACTCTGTCAGGACGTGGAGGTCAGGCTGTGCTAAGCACCTTGAACCCTCATTATCTTTAATTAGTGTTTAGGAGGTTAATCGGTGGTGAAGCTCATCTTTCTTTAATTACTTTAACAATTCAATCAGGAGGTCCTTGCAGCTAGCTTTGAATTATTGTTTGCTTGGATGCTTACTTGGATTTGTAAAGTGAGATGTCTACTGACCAGACCCTGTAAACCTTGAAAGAGGTGCTAGGAAAAAGGAGAGACAGTATAGGGAAAGGGTTTTTGTTTTTTGTTTTTGTTTTTGTTTTTCTTTTGCAATTAACTTCCAGCCTAATGAGCCTACAAAGTTTGCTATTTTAAAAGACCATAACAGTTGTGAGAGAGACGTCAGTGGTTTCTAACCTCATCCGAATCTTCTTAAGCACCATTAAGCAAATTTGTTGTTTTTAATTTAAGCACAAGTTCATATTCAAAGAATTTAACCAATTGAAAAATACCATTAAGTCCTGACCCTATTTACGTTTACGTATCAGGTGCTTGCCAAGTCACGTTTCATTTTCAGTGTCTTACAAGATGAAGCTACCAACCTCAGGAAGTTATAGTCCAGCGCAGAAGCCCTCCTTACTCCAAACCTGTCCTAAAGCTTTGCTGACCTTTCTCTTTCCTTCTTTCTTTCGCCTTGTGCTATTTCTCTCCTCCATGTATTATCTGGGCCCATTGACCATCTCAAAGATTCACCATCTTTGACTTTTTATAAATATCCTTCCCACTCACTCTTCTCTCCTTGCCTCCTTCATTACCTTGTCACTTCAATGAGTCGTTGTTCTCATCCATTGTGGAAGGGAGAACTTTGTCTAAAATCATGGTCTCCACTGAACAGGAAAGTAACTCCTACTACACGGTGGTCTGAGAAGTTCCACTCTCTTTGCCACTCTTGGCAAAGTTAGGGGAAAAGAGGTAGACTTTGTCATCCTGTGGCCCTGGAAGTTCTCCTTTTTAACAAGAAACTACCTTGGACTAGATCTTGTGAGGCCGTAGGCCAGCTCCTCCCTTCCCCTTCTAAGAAGCTGAATGTTGGAGTGGCTCTGAGGCTGGTGTGGGGCAGGAGGAAGACAAAGGGCCCCGTGGCCTTGCATTTTCCTCTTTGTCTTTGCTTTTGGCTCTGACCCAGCCTGCATTTACTCCTTCATCTCTTCATTGCTTTGGTTCTTCAACAAATAGTTCTTAAGCATCTGCTATGTACCAAAAACAGGCATTGTTTTTGGCATCAAGCATATGACTGAATAAAAAGCAAAACTCCTACTTTCATAGGACTTACATTGTACTGGGGAACACAGACAGTAAGCACAAACAAGTGGAAAGCATGATACGCAGGAAAGCAAAGCTAGGCATAGGTGTAGAGAGCGATGAGGTGGGGGCAGATCTTTTGTTTTGTTTTCTTTTTTTGAGACAGTCTCACTTTGTCACCCTTGGTAGAGTGCGATGGCATCATAGCTCACAGCAACATCAAACTCTCTGGCTTAAGACATCTCTTCCCTCAGCCTCCCAAGTAGCTGGGATTATAGGCTCCTGCCACAATATCTGGCTATTTTTTGAGAGGGGAATCTCGCTCTTGCTCAGATTGGTCTTGAACCCATGAGCTCAGGGCAATTCACTCACTTTGGCCTCCTGGTTTGTTTGTTTTTTTTTTGAGACAGGGTCTCATTCTCTTTCCAAAGCTGAACTGCAGTGGCCCATTCATAGCTCACAGCAACCTCAAACTCATGGGTTCAAACAATCCTTCTGCCTTTGCCTCCCAAGTAGCTGGGATTACAGGTGTGCACCACCAGCCCTAGGTAATTTTTTTTTTATGTTTTGTAGAGATGAGGTCTCACTATGTTGCCCACGCTAGTCTTAAACTCCTAGGGTCAAGTGATCCTCCTGCCTTAGACTCCCAAAGTGCAAAGATTATAGGCATGAGCCACCACTCCCAGACAAAGGGAGGTTTTCTAGTAAGCTGGCCTGAGTGCACTGAAGAAGAGAGCCACATTCATGGGAAGAACATTTCAGGGAGAAAAAAAGCAAGTGTAAAGGCCCTGAGGTGAGAAAACATTTGCAGTGTCCCAGGAAGTACAGGGAATGCCGTATGGCCAGCGCAAAGGGAGAGGAGGCATAGCAGGAAATTGTGTCAGAGAGGAAGCCAGGGTCCCTGCATTTGTAACTTTGAGCAGTTAAATGGCATGGTCCAATTTGTGAATATAGAATTTTAACAACTTTCTGCTTGTAAAGCTGCATTTTTGTGATTAACTTGGTTCTCCACTACTATACAGTGTTTTGTTTTGTCCTTTCTCCAAATGCCTCTGCTGGTAAATGTACAAAGTCTGGGCTATCCCTCACTTGCTCCATGACACCGGGCCCTTTCAGCCCACCACACAGCATTTCGCCTGGGGCCTCTCCGGGTCAGCCAGGTGCCCTGCTAATTCATCTGTTCCTCGCAGCCCCATGACTCCAACCTGACCTTTTCATAGGCTCAGCAGCAGGACCACAGAGCTCAGCCTTCTTTGAGAGGAGCCTCACTACCTCATTGCAAGTCGTGGAATGAGGTAATGGTTTCCATATGTGCTGAGGCTGTCATTCAAATTCTCCTTTGCCTGCTCAGCTAATGAGGTCAGAACAGCTCTGCCTGGGGTGGACAGCCTCCCCTGGGTAGAGGGCCTGCAGGAGACACAGGAGGGAGTCACCCCTCCCCCCTGAAACAAAGCTCGGCAGATAGCCCTTTCTTAGCACTGCTTAGAAAGGGCTATCTGCAGAAAAAATATGAAATAGAACAGGGAACCAAAGGGAAACAGCAGGGTTTTTTTTTTATTCTTTTTATTTGGATATAATTGTAGCTTCATATGCACGCGTGAGAAATAATATAGCAAGCTGTTGTGTATCCTTTACCCATTTTCCTCCAATGGTAACATCTGGCAAAACTACAGTACAATACCATGTATTACAACCAGGAAATTGACACTGATGTAATCAACACATTCTCATCACTCTTTTGTTACATTTTTGCAGACATTCTACTTTCTATTCCTCTTTAAAAAACCACTAATATGTTCTTTATTTTCTATGATTTTGTCATTTCACGAATGGCAGGTAAATGGAATCATGTAGTTTGTAACCTTTTGGTGGTGACCTTCCCCACTTAGTGTCCATTCTCTGTAAATTCATCTAGACTGTGAAATGTGTTAGTGGTTCCTTCCTCTTTTGTGTTGAGTAGTATTCCACAGCCTAATTGTACCGCTTTGTTTAACCATCCCTCTGTTGAAGGGTATGTGGGTTTCCAGTTTAGGGTTATTATGAACAAAGCTCTTACAAACATTTGTGTACAAGTTTTTGTGTGAATATTTCATTTGCATTTTTCTGAGAGAAATGTCCAAGAGTAAAATAGCTGGGTTTATATGGTAGTTGCATATTTAGTTTTTCTTGGTTTGTTTTATTATTTTCTTAATAGTAATCATTTATGTAGCATATGATTCTATAGGTGGCAATTCGGGCTTCATGTTAGCCAATGTTTTCCTGATTTTTTTTAAAGATATAATTTAAATACATAAATTTCACCATTTTAAAGTATATAATTCAATAGTTTTTAGTAGTTTCACAGGTTTTTGTTATGTTTGCTTTTTAAAGAAACTACCAAACTATTTTTTCAGAGTAGCTGGACATTCTAATCAATAATGTATGGGTGATCCAGTTTCTCCATGTCCTTGCCAGCATTTGTTGTCATCTTTTTTTTTTTTTAATTTTAACTATTGTGATAGGTGTTCAGTGATCTCTCCTTGTGGTTTTAGTTTGCATTTTCTGGCTAATTATATCCTTATTTACCTTATTATATCCTTATTTACCATCTATATTCTCTCTATATCCTTATTTACCATCTGTTGAGTTTTGAGAGTTCTTTCCTTCCTAGATAATTAGTACTTTGTCAGATACATAGTTTACAAATATTGTCTCCCACTCTGTAGCTTACCCATCAGCCTCATGATAGAGTCTTTCATAGAAGAAAAGTTGTAATTTTTGTGAAGTTTAAATGTAAATTTTTCTTTAGGCATTATGTTTTGGGGTCAAGTCTGAGACTTTTTGTAGATCACAAGGATATTCCTCTTATTTGTCTAGTTTTATATTTTGTAGTATAGTTTTATATTTTATAGAATAGGGTTGGGGGGGTTGTTTGTTTTCTTTTCTTTTTTTTTTTTTTCTTTTTTTTGAAACAGAGTCTCACTTTGTCACTTTGGGTAGAGTGTTGTAATGTTGAAGCTCACAGCAACCTCAAACTCTTGGGCTCAAGCGAGCTTCTTGCCTTAGCCTCTCAAGTAGGTGGGACTACAGGTACCCACCACAATGCCTGGCTATTTTATTTTATTTTATTTATTTATTTATTTATTTATTTTTTGGTAGAGACAGGGGTCTTGCTTTGCTCAAACTCCAGAACTCAAGCAATCCACTGCCTCAGCCTCTTACAGTGCTAGTGATACCGGAATTTCATCTTCTCTCTTGGCTGGCTCAGAGAAATCTAATACCAGAGTTTCAGGTTCTTGGTCTCAGTAATTTGAAGAATAAATCCACGGACCACAGATCAGTGGTAAGACAGGATTTATTTACAGAAAAGAATACAAAAACACTAAAGCTCCCAGTAGGGAGAGGAAACCCAAGTTGGGAGAGAAAAGCTGTCTCCGTCTCTCTCCCTGTCTCTCTCCAGTCTCTCTCCCTGGGCTCTTTGTCTAGGGGTATGTATAGGTGCATGAGTTCCTTCTATATGAGGCCAGGAAATGAATGGATACAGTTTCTTCCACTGGGGCAAGGTAAATGAATGTATTAATGAATAGACACATTCCATTCACCAAATTGAGACCTGGAAACTTACGTGACATTGACCTAGGCATAGGAAATGGGGGTTCCCTATTCAGTCATAAGTGCAAAGGGAAGGAGACACCAAGGCGCCGGTGTCTCCTCAGCAGTTGTCTGGCCCCTTTGGCTATTGGAGCCTTCAGTGGGGGTGGGAGGCCCCCTTGCCTACCCTCTAGCCTGTTGGTTCCTCTGCTGGCTGCGGCTGCACACACCAGCAAGACAGAGGCAGCAGGTCCTCCAGCTCAGCTCGGCTGAGCTGGCTGGGGCTCCACCTGTCCTATATCACTAGGATAATAGGCATGAGCCACTCAGCCAAGCCTGCATTGTACTAGGTGGCCATAAAGTTTGTGTGCAATTTAATAGCCACCCTGTATTTTTAATGCCAGGTTCCATGTGTCGTTATTACTATATAGAAACACAACTGAATTTTGTAGGTTGATCTTTTATCATGGAGATTTGATGAACCCACTTAGAAGTACTGGGAGTTTTATATTTATAATAAATGTATATATTGAAATCTATATGTGTGCATGTATATCTATATATGTATTTCTTTGGAATTTTCTAAACAATGTATCATCTGCAAATAGGGACATCATTATTAATTCCTTTCTGATTCCTATGCCTTTCATTTCCTTTCTTACTATACTGGCTACAATGTCTAGCACCGTGTTCAATGAGAGTGTATGAGAATGAGCATCCTTGTCTTGATCCCAGCCTCAGGGAGAAAGTATTCAGTCTTTCATCATAAAACATGGTGCAGGGATTTTGTAGATGTTCTTTCTCAAGTTGAAGAAGTTCCCTTTCTCTTACTTTGCTAAAAGGTGTTTTGTTTGTTTAATTTAAATCATCAATGGATGCTGAATTTTTGTAAGATGCTTTATCTGCATGAATTAACATGATTGTGTGAGTTTTTCCCTATTTAGCCTTTTAACATGATGGATTACATTGACTGGTTTCCAAATATCATACCAGCCTTGTATTCCCAGAATAAACAGGGAATGATCATGTCATTGGTCGTGTTGTATGGTTGATGTTATATATTGCTGAATTGCATTTACTGATACAGTTTATTCAGGTTTTTCACATCTGTATTCATGAGGGGTATTGGACTGTGGTTTTCTTTTTTCATAATGTGTCTTTGTACAGCTTTGTATCAGAATACAAACTTCATAAATGGAATTGGGAAGTAGTGACCTTGCCTTATCCATCTTCTGGAAGAGATTATGTAGAATTGGTGGTAAGTCTTCTTAAAGCATTTGGTAGAATTCTCTAGTGAGGCCATATGAATTCAATTTCCTTAATAGTGCTATTAATTTTTTTTCAAATAGTGTGCATTTTGCTAATTTTTGTTTTTCAAGTAATTTCACTCCTAATACTGGTAATTTATGTCCTCTTTCTTTTTCTTTGTAAGTCTTGTTAGAGCTTTATTAATTTTATTGTTCTTTTTCAAATAAGAAACTCATACTTCATTAATTTTTCTGTTGTTAACCCACCTATTTCCACTCTTTCTGATTTCCTTCCTTCTGCTTGCTTTGAGGTACATTTTGCTCTTCTAATTTCTTCATGTGAGTACTTGGACTATTGATTTGAGACTTTTCATTTTTTAAATATATTCATTTACTGCTATGAATTTCTCTCTTACCACTCTTTTAACTGTGTCCCATACATTTTATTTTTATTAGTTCAACATTTTTTATATTTCTCTTGAGACTTTTCTTAATTCCCAAGTGTTTGAAGATTTTCTTGTTATCTTTGTTAATGATTTCTAATGATTCTATTGTTTTCTGGTGAATGCACTATAAATCATTTTAATGCTTTTAAATTTGTTGAAGTTTGTTTTATGATACATAATATGGTCTATGTGCACTTGGAAAGAATGTGTATTCTGCTTTCTTTGGGTGGAGTGTTCTAAAGATGTGATTAGATCCTATTAGTTGATGGTATTTGTAGTTCTTTTTCTTGCTGGTTTTCTCTTTATCCATTGTTGAATGAGGGATGTTGAAGAATTAAACTATAATTATGGATTAGTCTATTACTCTTTTCACATATTTTAGTTTTAGCTTCACATATTTTATAGCTACTTGGTACATAGACATTTAGGATCACTATATATTCTAGGTAGATTGACCTTTTTGTCATTATAAGTTGTTAACTTTTTCTGCTCTAAAGTCTACTGTATCTGATATTAACAAAGTTACTTATGCTTTCTTTTGATTAATGTTTGAGTGATGTATCTTTTTCTATCTGCCTATAATCATTATATTTGACTTTCTAAAAGACAACATATAATTGACTCATGTTTTTTAATTTATTCTGTCACTCTGTTTTAGTTGGCATATTTATACCATTCATATTTAGTGTATTATTGATATTTTAAGGCTTAAGTCTGACATTTTATCTCTTGTTTTCTCTTTGGCATGCTTTCATTCTGCTCTTCTTCTTGCTTTTTTGTGGATTATGTAAATATTTTTAAGAGTTACATTTTTATTTATCTGTCATGGTGTTGAGTATGTCTCTTAGTATAGATTTTTTTTTTTTTTTTTACTGCTTCCTCTAAGCATTATGTTACACATGTGTAAGTTATCACAGTCTACTGGTATCGTCATTTTACCAGTTTGAGTGATGTACAGAAACATTACTTTCATTTATGTCCCTTTTCCCACTCCCATTTATAGTATAATTTCTGTAAATATTTTCTGTATACATATGTAAAGCTACATTAGACAGTGTATAATTTTTGCTTTAACTTATTAAACATAATTTGGAGAAATCAAGAGGAAAAGAAAAGCTCATTCATTGAATTTACACATATTTTTGCTTCTTTTGTTTCCTTCCTTCCTGAAACTTTCAAGATTCCTTCTTTTATAACTTCCCTTTTGTTTGTAGAACTTTCTTCTACTCTTGTAAGATAGGTATGATGGCAACAAATTCTCTTAGTTTCCTTCCATTTGAGAATGTCTTTATTTCATCTTCATTCCTGAAAAATAGTTTCCTTGGGTTGACATTTCTTTAAAAAGTATTGTGCCACCTTGTCTGGCCTTAGTGGTTTCCAATGAGAAATACACTATCATTCTAATTGGTTTTCCTCTATAGGTAAATTGTAATTTCTGCTGCTTTTGAGATCTTTTTCTTTTCATTGATATTTCTTTAAAATTTTAATTAATACCTTGATATGGATTTCTTTGGGTTTACCCTCTGTAGAATTTGTTCTATATGTATCTGTTACACATATAGACATACACATTTAGAACATTTTTAGCCATTATTTCTTAGAGTGTTTTTTCAGCCTGTTCTTTCTCCTACTTCTGAGATTTCTAAAGACATGAAATTGAGGTTTTCTGTTTTATTTGCACAAGTTCCTTAGACTCTGTTAGTTATTATTATTATTTAGTGTATTTGCCTCTTTTATTCAGACTGGGTATTTCTACTGTTCTGTTTTCCAGATAACTGATTCTTTCCTCTGTCCCTTTCCTTCTATTAATTTAGTTATTATATTTTCCCATTCTAAAATTTCACATTTCTTTTCAATGTCTCATGTTTTTTGATGAGGCTTTCTTTTTTATTTTTCATTTTTTAAGTGTGTCCATAGTTACTCATTGTAGCATTGTTATCATGGCCTCTTTAAAATCTTTGTCAGATAATTCCACCACCTCTGCCATCTTGGTGCTGGCATCAGTTGGTTTCATTTGTTTGTTTTTTCCTTCAGTTTGAGATCTACCTGGTTCATGATGAGATAAGTAATTTTCAAATGCAACCTAGACATTTAGGGTATTTTGCTATGTGACTCTGGATTTTACAGCAGCCTTGCTCCTGCCAGGTGGAGATAATCCAGATTCCTTTCTTGGCCTCTGTTGATTCCTAATGGGCAGGAATGGGTGTTTCTACTGTCTGCATGGTCTCCACTGACACAGAGGGCTCCTGGTTTTCCATTATACCTTTTCTGAAACTACCTCAATGAGGGAGAGGGGTGTCTCTTTATTTCACTGGATGGACGATGGAAGTCTATTCTCCTCATTTGTCTCTTTAAGTAGTCTCCACCAATACCACAGGGAGGCAGGGACCCCATCACTAGCTGGCAGGAAAGAATCCTCCCTACTTGGGCTGCTTTGACCCACCACAATATGGGTGTTGGAAAGCTCCATTAACAGGTGGAAGTTTAAGCCCAGTCTTTGCTGACAGGGTGGAAAGGGGCTATGCTATTTTCTGTACTGTTTGGCTGGGAAAGAGATTTACGATTTAAAATGTTATGCCTTCCTATGCTGCTCCTGTCTTGCTCCTTTGGCTGGAGAAAAGAGGCATTTGCTAAACTTCTTTATTTGCACATATCCACAGTCAGAATTTTCTCCATATCCCCACTATCTAAAATGTTGTTTTGGACAAAAGAAAACAAACACTGCAATTGTAAGCCTGTCTTCTCAGTACCCAATTTTGATTGTTAGAGGAAAGTTTGGTCCAAGGAGGACTGGAGAAATCTATTTTTTGTTTTTGGAATAGAATTTGTATTACGGTTTGTTAACCTTGAACCCTGTTGTGTCCTCAACCAGATTGTCCCCTAATTTTCCATAATGTTCTATCTCTGTAAATCCACAGATTTTGCTCACAATATTTTCTAGAGTTTGGAGTGGGCTCTTCTCCTCTCTGGAAGAGAATAGGGATGATGTGTCTGTTCTGTCATTTTTAAAAAATAATACAGAGGAACTTACGTTGACCACTATTGGAAAACCCATTGTGTCCTGAGTTCAGTATTGGGCATTGTGGTCAGAGGCAGAGGCAAATCATGACACAGTTGAGCTGTGGACATATACCAGAAGAAGACAGTCATAGCACAAATCAATAAATACAGAGTATAAATGAAGTTTTATATGTTGAGCCATATTTTCAGCCCAAAGTATATACTATAAAAAATATAGAGAAAGTATAAGATTTGGTTCCCATTTGAGAACAAACCCTCTAGTTAAATATACAAATAGTTGTTGGTCTTTCCTAGAAATTACCAGGCAATGTACTTCTTTCTTACTATCCTAGCTTTCTCTGAGTTTCTACAAGCTGACTCCAAAGTGGCATTTTCTGACTGGACATGGTGCTGCATGCCTGTAGTCCCAGCTACTCAGGAGGCTGAGATGGGAGAGTTGCTTGTGGCCAGTAGTCCAGGGCCAGCCTAGATAACATAATGAGACTTTGTCTCTTTACAAACAAACAAATATATTCAAAGTGCCATCTCCAGCTTGGACCCCTCTTGGACACCAGTGTCCCTTGGCCTTATGAATACCTCAGAGGCAACTGAAAGGCCTCACTTCAGACTGGACTAATCGTTTCCACTAAACCAGTTTTTCCTCCTGTGTTTGTATCTGGATGATCAGCATTCATTGTTCAATGTCAATTTTTCTGGCAGCCCTCCCAATCCTTCATGTTTCTATGACTCAACTTCTCCTCTGTTGAGCCTCGTATGATGTATTTTTTTTGTAAGAGACAAGATCTCACTGTTTCCCAGAGGCTAGAGTGCAGTGGAGTGATCACAGCTCAGTACAGCCTCATACTCCTGAGCTCAAGCAATTTTCCTGCTTCAGCCTCCTCAGGAGCTGGGATTACAGGCATGTACTACCCTGTGCAGCTACTTTTTCTTTTAAATATTTTATAGAAATGGAACTTTTCTGTGTTTCACAGGCTTGTCTCATGCTCCTAGGCTCAAGCCATCTTCTTGCCTCAGCCTCCCAAAGCACTGGGGTTATAGGAATGAGCCACTGCACATGGCCAAGCCTAGCACAATCTGTATTAGAACACTGTACACCTGATATCCTGATATTTGTCTGTGTGGAGAGGTCACCCCAGATACTGTGAACTTCATGAAGGCAGAGGCTGTGTCCTGGGTAACTTTCTTTACAGTAGTAGGTCAAACACACAGTAGGTACAGCATACACACTGAATGAATGAGAATTCAGGAAGTTTGGTTTATGTGATGTGTATAGATTGGTAGAAGGCAAGAAGGAGAATCTTTTACTGTCATCTAATAGAATAGAATTTTTGGAAGACTCCTGGCATTGGGTATATCAACTAGAAATAACTTTTTTATCTTGTTAGAATCATAAGCTGGTTAACCTATTTTGTTTTTGTTATAGTCTTGCCATCCTGTAAGTGTATGTAAGGTAAAGTTTTTAATACTACAAAAGCCAAGTTAGATCTGGAATGCACTTCAA
>NW_003852501.1:5238655-5277183 GCF_000181295.1 Otolemur garnettii | reverse complement strand
TTTTGTTTTTGTTATAGTCTTGCCATCCTGTAAGTGTATGTAAGGTAAAGTTTTTAATACTACAAAAGCCAAGTTAGATCTGGAATGCACTTCAACTCGAAAGTTCTCATTTCCTAATGTTCAAATTAAAATGAGAAAAATAAGTTACCAGTTTAGGCTATGAAATACCATTCTCTAATGAAAGAGGTTAGAAATTTCAACAGCCTGGTAGGTTGGTAGATGTTTAGCCTTTCCTAAAGGAGTGGGAACTTTGGACTAACTTTTTTCTTGAGGGACCTGTCACATCTGGGTTCTGAAAATGGCCCAGCAGCTAATTTAAAAGTAAGTTTCTAAAATACCTACTTGTTTTTGGCTTCCTTGTAGTGTCAGCTTTGATTCCCATGAAGTGTAACTATTGACAGTATATAAAAATCAGATTTTTAATTATTTTCTGTGTACTCCATGTTCTTGCTCTTTGGCAGTTACTAAATATATATGTGTGATTTTTCAAGAATAGATTTCTGACAGAAATGTGGACATAAGAGTTTATTATTTTTCCCCAAGATAATCATTCTTAGGTCTTCACCCTTTCTGAAGAGTGATCATTTTTGAGACAGGAACATAACACTTCTCTGAGATTTGTCAGCTTCTAAAAAGAACCTGTTTGTAAGGACATATATGTAATTGGGTTCACCATCATTATTGAGGAGGCACCAACACTGACATACCCCTGGTGAATTGTTGATCTCCACACAACACTTTCTTGAGTAAACCCCAGGCAGCACACCTGCTTAGCCATTGCAAAACAATAAAAACAAAGGAAGTTCTTTATGCCAACATCCAGCCACCACTGGAGACATAAACAGTGAAAATGACATCATTGCCAAAAATTCGGGTGGTAGGAGGAAACTAACCTTGATTTGGGACCTATTCACCACCCCTTTTTTGTTTTTTAATTATATTTTCTTTATTTTTTTGAATTATTGTTTGGGATTGATTGAGGGTACAAAGAATTAGGTTACATTGATTTCATTTGTTAGGCAAAGTCCCTCTTATAATTGTGTCCTGCCCCCAAGAGATGTGCCATACACCATGACTCCTCCCATACACCTCCCTCCTACCTCTACCCACTCATTCCTTCCCCTGCCTCCCACCTTGCATTAGATTGTCTACTGCCGTCGTATTAGAATTGTGTACATTCGATTCTTGATTCTCTATTCTTATGATGCTTTCCTAAGAAGAATGCATTCCACCTCAATACAGGTTAATAGAAAAGATGTAAAGTCTCCATCTTTTTAATGGCTGAATAGTATTCCATGGTATATATATACCACAGCTTGTTAATTCATTTCCTGGGTTGGTGGGCATTTAGGTTGTTTCTACATTTTGGCAATTGTAAATTGAGCTGTGATAAACATTCTAGTGCAAATGTCCTTATGATAAAAGAATTTTTTTTCTTCTGGGTAGATGCCTAGTAATGGGATTACAGGATCAAATGGGAGGTCTAATTTGAGTTCTTTCAGGATTCTCCATATTTCCTTCCAAAAAAGGTTGTATTCGTTCACAGTCCCACCAGCAATGTAAAAGTGTTCCCTTCTCTCCACACCCACACCAGCATCTGAAACTTTGAGACTTTGTGATGTAGGCCTGGGGTTAGGAGATATCTCAGGGTGGTTTTGATTTTGCATTTCTCTGATGATTAGGGACGATGAGCATTTTTTCATGTTTCTTAGCCATTTGTCTATCTTCTTTAGAGAAGGTTCTATTCATGTCTATTGCCCAGAGATATATGGGATTGTTGGCTCCTTTTTTGTTGATTGATTTAAGTTTTCTGTAGCTCCTATTTTTCAAGCTTCTCCAATTCATACTGTGCAAATATCATTTCTCATTCTGAAGGTTCTCTATTTGCTTTGGTTATTGTCTCCTTAGCTGTACAGAAGCTTTTCAGTTTAATTAAGTCCCATTTGTTTATTTTTGTTGTTGTTGCAATTGCCACAGAAGTCTTCTTTACAAAATATTTCCCCAGGCCAATATCTTCAAGTGTTTTCCCCACACTTTCTTCAAGGATTTTTATTATTTCATGCCTTAGATTTAAATCTGTTATCCATTTTGAATCAATTTTTGTATGTGATGAAAGGTGCATGTCCAATTTCAGTCTTTTCACATGTTGTTATCCAGTTCTCCCAGCACCATTTATTGAAGAGGAATTATTTTCTCCAGTGTATGTTTTTTATTGGTTTATCAAAGATCAGGTGGCTGTAAGATGTTAGTTTCATCTTATGGTTCTCAGTTCCAGATGTCTATGTCTCTATTTTTGTGCCAATGCCATGCTGTTTTGATCAGTATGGCTTTATAGTATAGACCAAAGTCTGAAAGGGAGATGCCCCTGGCTTTGTTTTTATTACTAAGCATTTCCTTGGCTATGTGGGGTTTTATTCTGGTTTGTACACAAAACACAGAATTATTTTTCCACATGTTGAAAGTATGATGTTGTTATTTTAATGGAGATTGCTTTGGATCTATAGATTGCTTTGGGAAGTATAGACATTTAAACAATGTTGATTCTTCCCAGCCATAAGCGTTCTATGTTCTTCCATTTCTTAATATCTTCTGCTATTGGCTCAGCACCCATAGCTCAATGAGTAGGGCACCAGCCATGTACACCGAAGCTGGCAGGTTCAAGCCCGGCCCAGGCCTGCTAAACTTAACATTGACAACTGCAACCAAAAAATGTCCAGGCATTGTGGTAAGCACTTGTAGGCCCAGGTACTCAGGAGACAGAGGCAAGAGAATCACATAAGTCCAAGGGTTTGAGGCTGCTGTGAGCTGTGATGCCAGGGCACTCTATTAAGGGTAACAAGAGATTCTGTCTCAAAAAAATAAAACTAAAAAATCTTCTGCTGTTTTTTATTAGGGTTTCATAATTTTTACTACAGAAGTCCTTCACCTCTATTGTTAGGTATATTCCTAGGTAGTTTATATTTTTTTGAAGCTACTGTTATTGGTATATACAAAGGCTGCTTCTTTGTGGACATTGATTTTATATCCTGAGACATTACTGTATTTTTTGATCATTTCCAGAAGTCTTGTGGTTGAATCATTTAGGGTTCTCTAAGTATAAGATCATATTGTGGGCAAAGAGTGACAGTTTGACCTCCTTCACCCCCATTTTGATGCCTTTTATTTTCCTTCTCTTGCCTGATATATTGTCTAGAACTTCCAGCACTATGTTAATAGTAATGGTGATAGAGGACAACCTTGTCTGGTTCTAGTTCTAAGTGGAAAAGCTTTCAGTTTTACTCCATTCAGTATAATATTAGCTGTGGGTTTGTCTTTGATGGCTTCAATCCGTTTAAGAAATGTGACACCTATACCTATATTCTTAAGTATTCTAATTAGAAAAGGATGCTGAATTTTATCAAATGCTTTTTCTGCATCTATTGTGAGGATCACATGGCCTTTGTTTTTGCTTCTGTTGATATGGTGAATTATATTTATGGATTTGTTGATGTTAAATCAGCCTTGCATCCCTGACATGAAACCTACTTGTTTGTGATGTATGATTTTTTTAATATGTAGCTGTAATCTATTGGCTAGGATTTTATTGAGAATTTTTGCATCTATATTCATTAGTGAAATTGGCCTGAAGTTCTCCTTTTTAGTTAGGCCTTTTCCTGGTTTTGATATCAGGGTGATATTTGCTTTGTACAACATGTTTGGGAGATTCCTCCCTTCTCAGTGTTCTGGAATAATTTCTGCAGTATGGTTATAAGCTCTTCTTTGAAGATTTGATAGAATTCTGGTGTGAAATGATCTGGACTAGGGCTTCTTTTCTGGGGGGAAATTTTTTATTGTTTCTTCTATCTCAGTGCTTCAAGAGATCTATTTCTTCTTGATTAATTCTAGGGAGAGGATGTGATTACAGGTATTGATCTATTTCCTCCACATTGTCAGATTTATGGGCATAGAGTTTCTTGTAGTGCTTAGAGATGATCTCTTGTATTTCTGTGACATCAGTTGTTATTTCCCCTTTATCATTTCTGATTGACGATATATTAGAAATTTTACTTTTCTATTTCTAGTCAATTTGGCCAAAGATTTATTGATTTTGTTTATTTTTTTGAAAAGCAGACTTTTTGTTTCATTAATTTTCTGAATGATTCTTTTTTTTTCAATTTCATTAATCTCTGATTTAACTTTGGTTATTTCTTTTCTTCTGCTGGGTTCAGGATTAGCTTTTTCTTCCTTTTCCAATTCCATAAGATGGTTCATGAGTTTGTTGATGCACTTTCTGTCTGTTTTTCTAATGTAGGCATTTAATGCAATAAATTTCCTTCTTAAGACTGCTTTTCATACATTCCACAGGTTTTGGTAACGTATGTCTCCATTGTTGTTATGTTTGAGGAATTTTAAAATTTCCTATTTTATCTCTTCCTGAACCCAATTTTCATCCCACATAAGGTTGTTTAATTTCCATGCATTTGCATGGGGATGAAAGGTTTTGTTGGAGTTGAGCTCCACCATTATTGCCTTTTGGTCTGAGAAGATACAAGGTATAATTTCTGTTCTCTTAATTGTGCTGAGGTTTAAATTTTATCCTAGTGTGTGATCTATTTTGGAGTATGTTCCGTGGGCTAGTGAGAAACATGTATATTCTTTAGCTTTGGGGTGATTTGTTCTGTATATGTCTATTAATCCAGTTTGTTCTAGGGTCGCATTTAAATCCTTTCTGTTTAGAAGGATGTAAATGTGTTCCGTTTACTTTCTGTTTAGAAGATCTGTCCAGTTCTGTCAGAGGGGTGTTAAGTGCTTGGCTATTATGGTGTTATGGGATATCATATTGCTCAGACCAATCAAGGTCTGTTTAATAAATCTGGGAGCATTTAAGTTGGGTACATAAATATTTAAAATTGAAATATTGTATTGTTCCCTTGACCAGTATGCATCTTTGTCTTTCTTAACTTAAGTTGCTTTAAATCACTTGTATCTGAGTATAACATTGCAACTCCTCCTTTCTTCTGATTTCTACTTGCTTGAAATACTGTTTTCCATCTCTTAACCCTGAGTCTTGATTTGTCCTTCAAGGCTAGGCATGTTTCCTGGAGATACCATATGGAGAATTTATGCTTTTTAATCCAATCAGCCAACCTATGCCTCTTCAGTGGGGAATTCAATCTGTTGACATTTATTGAGGGAATTGATAAGTGTGGTGGAATTCTGTTCATCTTATTTTGTGAAAGTCTGTTGGTAGTTTTATCCTTTGTGCCATTGTGGAAGCCAAGTTTTGATCTTTAGCTTCTGGATATTTACTTTGCTGGTGTTCCATTTTGATGTTCAATGTTGAAAATAGGTCAAGTATTAAATGTAGAGCTGGTCTTGTGGCAGATTTCCTCAGTGTTTGCATATCTACAAAAGATTTGATTTTTCTATTAATTTTTTGAAGCTTAGTTTAGTAGGGTCTAGAATTCTGGGCTGAAAATTGTTTTGTTTAAGACTGTTGGCTTGGCACCTGTGGCTCAAGTAGCTAGGGCACCAGCCACATACACCTAAGGTGGCAGGTTCGAATCTATCCCGGGACCGCCAAAACAACAATGATGGCTACAACCAAAAAAATAGCTGGGCATTGTGGCAGGTGCCTGTGGCCCCAGCTACTTGGGAGGCTCAGACAGGAGACTCGCTTGAGCTCAGGAGTTGGAGGTTGCTGTGAGCCATGATGCCACAGCACTCTACCCAGAGGGATAGCTTGAGGCTCTGTCTCAAAAAAAAAAAAAAAGATTGTTGAAAGTGGATGCCCATGCTCTTCTGGCTTGGAAAGTTTCAGTTGAAAAGTCTGCTGTCATCCTAGTGGCTCTGCCCCTGTTGGTCAATTGGTGCTTACTCCTGGCTGCTTGCAAAATTTTCTTTTTTGTTTTGACTTTGAACAGGTTGCAATGTGTCTTGTAGAATCTCTGAGTTGAGATGACCTGGAGTGTGATATCCTTCTGAAAGGAGTGTGTCAGGATCATTAGTAAAACTTGAAAAGTTTTCATTTCTGATAATCTCCAGTTGGGCTTCCATTCCTTTGGGATAATTTTCTTCCCCTTCAGGGATCTCTATTATTCATAGGTTTGAATGCTTCCTGGAGTCTGGTAGTTCTCTAAGTGACTGTTCTCCTTTCTTTCTCTTCTTTTCTCCCTCTTTGACTACCTAGGTTAACTAGAAAACTTTGCCTTCTAGCTCTGAGGTTCTTTCTTCTCCCTGATCTAATCTGTTTTTGATATTTTCCTACTGCATCTTTACATTCTCTGATAGTCTCTTTTATTTCCTTAAGCTCTGCCATATCCTTTCTATATTCCACATATCTCTCATCTGACTTTTGGTTCTGTCTTTCCATTTTCTCATCCATTCCTTTTATTGTCTTATTCCTTCATACTTTAAATTGCCTTTCTGTTGAATCTATTAATTCTTTATTGGTGGAGTCTTCTGTAATAGAAGACTACCTCATGGTCCCTAGGAGAAGTTGCTCTGTTTTGGTTTTTTAGGTTGCCCAAATTTTTCTATTGATTCCTCCTTATGTGCTTTCTTCTTGTTCACCTCCTTGTCCTCCTTTCTATTTCTCACTTTCTCCTTTGCTTCAAATTACCTTGTGTTAGAGCTTAGGTTCTGAAGTGGCCTCTTGGTATAAGACCAAAGGGAAGAGAAGGGTAAAGAGCAAGTAGGGAGAAACAAGAGGAAAAGAAAGAAAGAATAATAAAGAAGCAAAGAAAAAAGGGAAGGGGGATGAAAGAAAAGAATTGAAGAACAGGACTGACAGAGGACAGGAAGAGAGAATGAGAGTGATAAAGGATATGTTATTGATCAGCCCAGAGAAAAGGCCACACCTATAACAGAAGGATTTTGAGGGGTGGAATGGATGGGTTCCTCAAAATCAAGAGCTCCTACTAGCCTGAGCAAAGCCAGACTCTTCCTCCTATCTTGGAAAATAATTAAAGGCAGAGGATGATAAGTGCTATAGAAATGTATCTGCTCTAAATTCCATTATATTTTCTTTTTAAGAACTTGTGGCAAAATTTACATAGCATAAAACTTACCATTCTAAAGAATATAAGTGGCATTTTATACATTCACAAAGTTGTATAGCCATCACAACTATCTAGTTTTAGAACATTTTCTTCTCCCCCAAAGGGAACCCAAAGTGCTTTAAGCAATGACTCCTCTAGTCCCTTCCCCCACAGCCCCTGACAGCTACTAATCTGCTTTCCATATTTACCTCTTTACCTATTTTGGACATTTCATATAATCATATGATACATGGCCTTTTGGGTTGGGACTCATTCACTCAGCATGTTTTCAAAGTTTATCCCTTTGTAGCACATATAACTGAATTCCTTTATATGCTAAATCATATTCCATTGTGGAATATTATACCACATCTGTTGGCACCTTCATCAGTTAATAGACATTTGGGGTTTTTCCACTTTTGCCTCTTGCAAATAATGCTGCTATGGATATTTTCATACAAGTATCTGAGTTCCGTTTTCAGTTGGCCTGAGTTTATACCTAGGAGTGGAATTTCTAGGTGATTTGTTTATTCTGTGTTTAACTTGCTGAGGAACAGTGGATATACCATTTTACATCCCATTAAATGTGCAAGAGTTCCAGTTTCTCCACATCCTCTTAAATGCTTGTCATTTTCTGGGTTGTTTTTATTTTGTTTTTTGTTTGTTTGTTTTTTATTTTAGTTTTGTTTTGTTTTGAAACAGAGTGTCTCTGTGACACCCTCAGTAGAATGCTGTGGCTTCACAGCTCACAGAAACAAACCTCAAATTCTTGGACTTAAGTGATTCTCTTGCCTCAGCCTCTCAAGTAGCTGGGACTACAAGCGCCCTTCACAACTCCCGGCTATTTGTTTGTTTGTTTGTTGCATTATCCTTGTTGTTTTTTAGCTGGCTCAGGCTGGGTTCAAAACTGCCAGCCTCGGTGTATGTGGCTGGCACTCTACCCACTGAGCTACAGGTGCCACCTGGTTTTGTTTTTTTATAGCTATTCTAGTAGGTGGTAAGTAGTATCTCATTGTGATTTTGATCTGTATTTTCCTAATGAGTTATGATGTTGAGTATCTTTTTATGTGCTTGTTGGCTATTACTATTCAGTACTTTCCCCTGTTTTTTGTTTTTTTGAGACAAAGTCTCACTTTGTCACCCTCAGTAGAGTTCTGTGCTGTCACAGCTCCCAGCAACCTCCAGCTCTTTGGCTTAAGTGATTCTCTTGCCTCAGCCTCCCAAGTAGCTGGGACTACGGGCAGCAGCCACAACGCCCAGCTATTTTTTTGTTGCATTTGCCACTTCTGTTTTTTAGCTGGCCAGGGCGAGGTTCAAACCTGCTACCCTCAGTATAAGGGGCCAGTGCCTTACCCACTGAGCCACAGGTGCCAGCCCCTTTGCCCATTTTTTAATTGGATTGTTTGTATTCTTTCTGTTGATCTGTAAGGGTTGTTTATATATTCTATGTACTAGACCCTTATTAGATATGATTTGCAAATATCTTCTACTATTCTGAGGTTGTCTTTTCACTTCCTTGATAATGTCCTTTGATACACAGAAGTTTTAATTTAATGAAGATCAAATTATCTATTTTTGGTTTTTTTGTTTATTATTTGTACTTCGGGTTCTAAGGAACCATTGCTAAGTCCAAGGTTATAGATTTACCCATATACTTTAAGATTTGTATGATTTTAGTTCTTATGTTTGTCTTTTTATTAGTATTATTTTAAATAACAATTTATAAAGTATAAAGTGATATTTTGATACCTGTCTATGGTGTGAAAATATTTAATGAAGCTAATTAACATACCTATCACCACAACTACTTACCATTTTTTATGGTGAGGTCTTTAAAATTTACTTTGTTATTTTGAATTGTATACTGCATTGTTTTTAATTATAGCCACGCTGCTATGGAATAGATCTCAAAACTTATTCCTCCTGTCTAACTGAAATTTTATATCCTTTGACCAGCATCTCATCATTCCTTCCCTCCCCCACCATCCCCACCCACCTCTGGTAACTATCATTCTACTTTCTCCTTCTATGAGTTCAGCTTTTTAGATTCTACATGTAAGTGAGATGATGTGGTATTTATCTTCCTGTGCCTGGCTTATTTCACTTAACATAATGTCCTCCAGTTTCTCCCACATTGTAGCAAATGACAGAATGTCTTCCTCTTTAAACTAAATAAGATTCCATTGTATGTATAAGCATCACACTTTCTTTGTCCATTCATTCACTGGTGGACAGCTAGGTTAATTGCATATCTTGGCTATTACAAGTAATGCTGCAACGAACATAGAAGTGCAGATGTCCTTTCAACATACTGGTTTCAGTTCCTTTGGATTACGTTCTCAGAAGTGGCATTGCTTGGTCATATAGGGGTTCTATTCTTTAATTTTTTGAAGCATCTCCATATTGTTTTTCTTAGTGGCTATTCTAATTTATATTCCCATCAGCAGTATACAAGGGTTCTCTTTTCTCTGTATGTTCACCAACAATTGTTAGCTTTAATTTTTTTTTAGAAGAGCCATTCTAATAAGGTCATATTTCATTGTGGTTTTAATTTGCATTTCTCTGATTATTAGTGATAACATTTATGGAACAATTTTTCATATACCTGACGGCCATTTGTATATCTTTTGAGAAATGTCTGTTCAGGTCCTTTGTACATTATTTAATCTGGTTATTTGTTTTCTTACTATTGAGCTCAGCTGCTTACATATTTTGGATATGAACCCCTTACCTGGTGCAAATATTTTATCCCATTCGATGGGTTCTCTCTTCACTATCTTTATTATTATCTTTTCTGTGCAAAAGCTTTTTAGTTTGATGCCATCCCTTTTGCCTGTTTTTCTTTTAGTGCCTGTATTTTTTGGGCTCCTATCCAAAACTTACTGCCCAAATCAATGTTGTGAAGCATTTCACCTGTATTTTCTTGTAATAGTTTTATGGTTTTAATTCTTATATTTAAGTATTTTATTGATTTTGAGTTACTTTTTAATATGTTGTGAAATGAGGATCCAATTTCATTTTTCTGTATGTGAAAATCTAGTTTTTCTAGCACCATTTATTGACGAAGCTACCCTTTTCCCACTATGGCTTCTGAGCACCTTTCTTAAAAATAAATGACTGTTAAGTTCATGCATTTATTTCTAAGCTTTCTGTCCTGTACATCAGTTGCTGTGTCTGTTTGCTTTTATGTCAGTGTCATGCTGTTTTGTTTACAATAGGCTGACAACATATTTTGAATTAAGACAGTGTGATGTCTCTAGCATTGTTTTTATTTTGCTACAGATTGCTTTGGCTAGTTGGGATCTTTTGTGGTTCTATACAAATGTAAAGATTGTCTTTCCTATTTCTATGAAAAATGGCACTGGAATTTTGATAGAGCACATCAAATCTATGGAGTGTTTTAGGTAGTATGGACATTTTAACAATACTACTATTTTTCAGCCTATGAACACAGGATATTGTTCTACTTATTTGCATTTTCTTCACTCCTTTCATCAGAGTTTTATAGTTCTCAGCATAATATATATCTATATCTTTCACCTCCTTGCTTAAATTTACCCCTAACTCTTTTGTTGTCATTGTTGCTACAGTAAATGGTATTCTTTTTTAATTTCCCTTTTGGATTAGTTTATCATCACATGACTGATTTTGTGTGTTGATATTGTATCCTGCAGCTCTACTGAATTTGTATTTTAGTGCTAACAGGTTTTTTATTGATAAAGTCTTTAGAGTTTTCTATGCAGAAGATTGTTTCATCAGCAAATAGAAACAATTTCATGTCTTTCTTTACTATCAGGATTCCTTTTATTACTCTCTTTCCTAACGGCTCTGTCTAGGACTTTTAGTATTAGGTAGAAAGAATTGATGACAGTGGGCATCCTTGTCTTTTGATGTCATGTCTCTTGTTCCTAACCTTAGAGCAGCAGTTCTCGGCCTGTGGGTCACAACCCATAGGAACTGTATTAAAGGGTTGCAGCATTAGGAAGGTTGAAGAACCCCTGCCTACAAGGAAAGATTTCAACTTTCACCATTGAGTAAGATGCTAACTACATGTTTGTCACAGATGGCCTTTATTGTGGTGAAAAACAGTCCTTCTATGATTAGTCTGCTGAGTTTTATCATGAAAGGATGTTGAATGCTTTTTTTCCATCTATTGACATGATCTGTATGTTCTTAGTCTTAATTCTGTTAAAGTGATACATCACACTTTATTTGTATGTGTTAATTATCATGCATCTCAGAGATAAATCCCACCTGATCATGGTGACTGATTCTTTTAATGTGCTGTTGAATTCAGTTTGCTAATATTTTGTTGAGGGTTTTTGCATCTATGTTTACCAGGGATGTTGAACTATAATTTTCTTTTCTTATAATTTCTTTGTCTGGCTTTGATATTAGGGTAATGCTGATTTTGTAAAATGAGTTTGGAAATACTCCCTCCACTTCTGTTCTGGAAGAGTTTGAGAAGAACTGATATTTTTCTATAAATGGTAGAACTCAGAAGTCAAACCATTAAGTCTTGTGGTTTTCTTTGATAAGAGAATTTTTATTACTGGTTCAATATCCTTAGTTTTTATTGGTCTGTTGGATTTTTTATTTCTTCTGAAGTTCAGTCATGGTAGGTTGTATATGTCTTGGAACTTAACCCTTTCTCCTAGATTATCCAATTCATTAGCATATGATTGTAGTAATTTTGTATGATCCTTGTATTTCTGTGGTATACATTGTAATTCTGATTTTATTTATTTGAGTCCTCTCTTTTTCCCCTAGGTAGTCTAGCTAAGGGTTTGTTAGTTTCATCTTTCAAAAAATCAATTCTTAGGTTTGTTGATTTTTTCCCCCAATGTTTCTATTATCTTTATTTTATTTATTTTTGCTCTGAATTTTGCATTTTCTTCCTTTTGCTATCTTTTGGCTTAGTTTGTTCTTTTTGTACCTCCTAAAGATATAGTAGGTTATTTATCTGAGATCATTCTTGTTTGTGTGTGTATTTAAACTTTCCTCTTAGAACTGCTTTTGCTAAATTCCATAAATTTAGGTATGTTGTATTTCCATTTGTCTCAAATTTATTTATATCTTTAATTCATCCTTAATTTTTATATGTGTTGGGAAGTAAGGACCTAACTTCATTGTTTTGTATGTAGAAATCCATTGTCTAGCACCGTTTGCTGAAGAGATTATTACTTTCTCATTGAATAGTCTTGACACCCTTGTCAATAAATAATTAACTATATATGTATGGGTTTATTTCTGGACTCTGAATTATATTCCATTAATTTATATGTCTGTACCATGCTGTTTTTGTTATTGTAGTTTTATAGTAAGGTTTGAAACAGGGAAGTATGAGTTCTACAATGTTTTTGTTCTTTTTTCAAGATTGTTTGGTTATTTGTGATCCCTTACAATTCTATATAAATCTTAGTAGCAGCTTTTCTATTTCTCCAAAGAAAAGCCATTGGGATTTCGATAGGAATTGATTTGATTTTATAAAACACTTTGATTAGTAGTGCTACCTTAATAGTAACATCTTCCAATTCATGAACATGGGATATTTTTCGATTTACTTAGGGAGTCTTTAATTTCTTTTACCAATGTCTTATAGTTATTTTTGTAAAATTCTTGAACTTTCTTGGTTAAAATTATTCCTAAGTATGTTATTATTTTAAGTGTTATAAGTGATATTTCTTAATTTTTTATCATAGTGTACATTGTTATTATATAGAATTATAATTGGTTTTTATGGGTTCATCTGGTATCCTGCAACTTAACTGAATTTATTAGATCCAATAGTGTATGTGTGTGTATTCTTCAGAATTTTCAAGATACAAGGTCATGTCATCTACACATAGAAATATTTTTACTTCTTTTTTTCATATTTGGATATCTTTATTTTTGTATGTGTCTAACTATTTTGGTTAGAACTTTAGTAAATTTGTTGAAAAGAAGTGGTGAAGGTGAGCATCCTTGTCTTATAGAGAGAGAACACTCTCAGTCTGTAATCATTAAGTGTAATGTTAGCTATGGTTTTTTTTTAATATATATAAATATTCTTTATCCTGTTAAGGAATTTTTCTTATATCTTTAGTTTTCTAAGGTTTTTTTTTTTTAATCTGTAAAGGGTATTGAACTTTGTCAAATTATTTTTCTGCATGAATTGAGATATCCTGTGGTTTTATTCCCTTTATTCTATTATGTAGTGTATCATATTAACTGGTTTTTGTATGTTGAACCACCTTTGCATTCTTAGGGTAAATTTCATTTGGTCATATTATATAATTATTTTAAAACACTGACTTTGGTTTGCTGGTATTTTGTCTAGGATTCTTTCTTTAAGAAAAAAAAGAAACCAAAATCTCAGAGATCTAAATTTATGTTCCCTGTGCTAATTTGTACTCCCCCATTTGGTTGTGTTTTCTTCACCTTTTTGCCATGTCTTTGAGATTAGATAGACTCCAAACCATATAGAGATGATATGGTACCATAAGTGGTAAATGTTTTATTGATTTCCACTATTGTTAATCTAAGGTTATAGATTTACCCCTATACTTTAAGATTTACATGTTTTAAGTTCTTATATTTACTCAGAAATGTCTTGAGCTTTTTCAACATGATTGTTCATGAGAAATTTTAATAATGTTCCTTCACAGTGGTATTTCTTCCTTCCAATGAAGAGGGGGAAATTGGAAAAATAATGTTCTTTAAGATTTTAATATTGGAGCACATGGAGAAATTAGTGCCTCTGACGCCTCCAATAGAGTGTTTTTATTAGCTCTGATTCCCGTTTCATAACCTACACCTTTTGTCACATCCTTGCAGTTTTAAAATTCTCCAGAGAAAGGTTGTTTCTATGGATAGCAAGAGTTGGGAAAGGATATTTTTGTGATCTTGTTCTGTTGCCATGGTTTTCTTCTAGTCTTTGGGTCAGGGAAACACAGATTATTTATGAAAACCATGTAGACTCAATATGGCAGACTAAGCTAACTCAGAAAAGATCTTTCCAAAAACACAGAAGTGTCAGGTGAAATAAAAGCAAAAACAGGCTTTTGATATGTAATTAAGCTTGAAAGAAAGATGAAGAAATCCAGGTAGCAAAAATAAAGACATCAAAACGAGCAGGTTAAGAGGGTACTGAGGCTGAGGGGGCTGCACAGGAGTATCAGAGGCCGCAGTTTCAGGGGTTAATGTAGGAAGAGGAGAAAAGGCCTCAGACCCACCCTGACATGTGTCAGAAGTCCATGCTTCAAGCTGCAGATTTTGCAGGGATGCCGTTTGAGTGAAACAGAAACACGAAAAGTTTTACTCTTTAAAGTAAAACAAATCATATATTATGTGCATAGGGGAAAAGATGGAAGAAAGAAATCAAGAGCCCTTGTTTATAATATGAGGTCCAATTGTAGACACTTATGCTACAGGAGCCCAAATGAAGATATTAATATAAAAACTGATGTTACCTGTATGTCCTAGGCAGAGGTGAAAAGAAAAATCATTCTGAAGAACTAGAGCACACAGAGGAAAGCTACCGTGATGAGAGGGAGTCACTGGGTACCACGCATAGAAAAGTAGCTCCTCAAGAAGTAGCGATGCAAAGAAAGTCTAAAAGCGTCTATAAACACTGATGAAGGAAGATGGAGACATCAAAGAGCAAGAGGAGAACAGTGTGTAAGAACAGGAAGATTTGGAAGAAAAATAAAATACACAGACATGAAAAGCATAAGGGTTTAAATTAAAACATACGGACAGTTTTAAATTAGGTTGGATAGAGCTGAAGGGATAAAGGCAAAGGAAAATGTGCCCATGTAGGAACTGTAGAAGACAGAATGAGATAGATATATAGATACTGTATATACTGTAGATAGAAGCTGCAGGAGGAGCACAAATAGCAAGTGGGAGAGAGCTGGGATTCACAGTGTTTTGCATAAGTGAAGATAAATCTTTAGGTTACTATATAGCTTTTTAGGCCTGCAAACAAACCCACAGCTCCTCATGCAAAGCTAAGTGTCCTTGTGAAAATGCAGATAGTCAGGGACAAAGGGAATTGCTGTAAAAGCAACCCGAAGAAAAGACAGATTGTAGACACGGGGAAATCAGAGTTGAGTGTTGGAAGTCTTTGTATCAAGAGGTGGATAAAACTGTTTTCTAATTTTGACTTTGTCAAATATATAGGTTAGAAACTAAAGTTTGGCCACTCATATAATAATACTTCTGTAAGCCAAATGATATAAGAAAATAAGAAAGGAGAAAAAAAGAGCAAAGGAAAAGGGAACAGTATGATAAACAAGAAGCATGACATCAATGACCCCATTTACACATATTTTAAAACATAACTGTGTTTTGATAGTGCATATATGTGGACCAAAAGTATAAAATATGGGCAGCAAGGTTATTTCTAACGTTTTTATAGAAGAAAGAAGATTGGGGAGTGTGAGGGGACTTTATATTTGAGTTTTTTATTATTTTGATGATATCTGGACGTGTAGGCACACTCCTGACGTTTGCAGAACTTGGTATGAGTACAGATGGGGGCCGCCTACCACACCTAACTATGTGACAATTACAAATCAAGATAACAAACAGTTTTATGCCTTGATGATGAAACCTTCATAAAGATTGTCATGCCCTGTAATTCCTGGCTTCTTGGAAGCCTTCAGCCAGAGTATGGGGGCATGGGGAAGACCAGCTCACTGGGTACCCGCTTTCAGACCCCAGCTCTGTCCTGCACTCTGAGGGGATTGGCACACAAGTGGGTGCACATTACAGGCCACACATTCGGGCTCTTTCAATACTCCTTGCAAAATCATGCCTTGGCCACCCCTACAGGCCTAGCACTGTATTGGCTGTATGATCTATTTTCAGGGCAGTGGAAACCGGATTAGCCTGCATGCACACGTGGAGGTCACTGACAGGGTCTTGCAGGCTTCCAGATACCTGAGTAGGAAACCAGGAGTAGGCCATGGGTAAGCATGTCTCCTTGGCCCTGTAGACCCCTCGAGTAGAGGATGGGCTGTGGCACAGAGTGGAACCCTCTCAAATAAGTTAAATTGTTTATATTTCATTATAAAAGGGAAGAGAGAACAGCATGCGATACTCCACAGGGAACAGGGCAGTGCCTGCTCAGCACAGATTGTGGACAGGAGCCCTGCCCAGGGGCCCGTGTGACTTCTGTAGAGTCATCAGGCACAGTGGACACCCTGTTTCCTCACCTGCCTTGGGAGAGGCCCGCATATGGGATTTCAGCAATCCCTCCCACTTCTGTGGTTCTGTGATATTCTCCTGAGCCACAGTGGGAGCTGCTTCTGGGATGTCCTGGGTGGAGGAGGGGGGTGGGGGAAATTCTCAGGCCTGCATCACTCCCAGGTCCTATTTATGTCCCCACATGGGGCCAGCGAGCAAGCTGCCCCCAACAGTAGGAGGAGCCCCTCCCTGAGCTCGCCCCGCAGCCAGACAGCACAAGGAGCTGTGGATGGTAGGGGACAGCAGCTACACAGGTGCTCGCTCCTTGGGCATCTGTGTGTCCTTGCAGTCCAGGGCAGTTACTTAGCTGGGCTTAGGAGATTATTTTGGTCCATGGGAGAAAGGGAAAGAGGAACAAATGTGAAAGAGCCCAAACAGTACTTTTCTTCCTCAACCATCAGGTATTTGGCCAAGCTTAGCTGGCTGAGACTCACCCTTAATTGCTGATGAATTAAACGTTATCATTTCAGCCAAGACAGTCCTAAATGAATTTCAGCTCAAAGAGCCATGAAGAACCCCCAGGGCCTCCCTCCTGTCTTGAAAGCCTGGGGAGAGCTAGGAGGGGCTGTGATCAGGGGAAAGGCCTCCTCAGGCTCAGGTGTCATAGACCGGGGTTGGGGTGGGGAGGTGTTTGCAGTGCCTCATATGTGGGTCACTGCAGAAGTTTTGAAACAGACTGTGTTATGGTCCATTATTTCACTTCTGAGAAACCCAGTTGACAGTGGCCTTTCTGGTTTGCCTGTCCAAGTTCCAATCTGCTCAGCTTGTCAGTGTTGCTGGGAGGGCTTCATTTGTTTCCATCCCCACAGATTTTATTTCTTGGTTTTTGTGTATCTCAAAACTTTCCCGATGACTCACATATAACTTCGTGTGTGCTCACATTCCTACAAGCAAGATTAGTGTGTATTAGTCTGCTCAGCTGCTATAACTAAGTGCCTCAGACTGGGGGCTTACGAGAGTTTTATTTTCTCATCATTCTGGAGACCAGAAGTCTGAAATCAAGGTGTATAAAGGGCTGGTTTCTCCTGTGGCCGCTCTCCTTCACTTGCAGAGGGCCCCCTTCTCCCTGTGTCCTTGCCTGGTCTTCCAGCCGTGCCTACCTGTGTCCTAACCTCCCCATAGGAAGACACCAGTCAGAGTGGATTAGGGCCCACCCTAATGAGCTCATTTTACCTTGATTACCTCTTTAAAGACCCCATCTCCAGACATAGTCCCATTGTGAGGTGCTAGGGTTTGGGCTTCAGCATATGAATTGGGGAAGAGGAAGACACAGTTCAGCCCATGGTGGGCTGGGGGGCATCAGCAAACTCCCATACACCAGAAGCCTCTTGTTGGGCCAAGCAAAATGGCGTCCTGATACTGAGAGCGACGCGCTCGGGCCTGCCAGGACGGTCTGTAAGCGCTCCCTTTTGGTTTGTAGTAATAAACAGATATCCTCCCAGGCAGCTCCATATGTCTTCACAGAAGTGGCAGCCTTAGAAGGAATACTTTCAGGATAGGCAGGGAGAGCATCTTACCCTGTGTTTCATTGATTTTTTAAACTTTTTTTATTTCAGATTAATATGAGGGTACATACAATTAGGTAACACTGTTTGCATCTGTTAGGAAAAGTCGGAGTCGTATTTGAGTCCTTTACCCCGGAGGTGTGCCCTATACCCCTGCCCTGTACCCACTGGGTGGGAGCTTACTGAGCCCCTTCCCACACTTCCCTTTTTCTTGAATTTAATTGTGGTTTTCTCTCGTGTGGGGCTATAGTTGTTCATCTACTAGACTCAAATTAGTACTGAGTATATTGGATACTTGCTTTTCCATTCTTCAGATATTTTACTAAGGAGAATGTTCTTCAACTCTGTCCAGGTAAATACAAAAGATGTACTTTCCACCTTCTCTGTGGCTGGATAGTAGCCGATGGTATACATATACCACAGTTTATTAATCCCTTCCCAGGTTGATGGGCACTTGGGTTGCTTCCACCTCTTTGCAACTGGGCATTGAGCTGCTATAAACATTTGAGTGCATATGTCCTTAGGATAAAATGATTTTTTTTCCTTCTAGATATAGACCTAGTCGTGAGATTGTGGAACCCAAGCATTCATCCTTAGGTTTTAGAAGAAAACTCATCTTCATTGGCCTTGGGGTTCAAAACAAGCATCATGTTCGGGAAGAAGCAGCCAGACTCTGTATGGGGTCCCATGGGGTCCCTGTGGGGCTCTGACCCCATGCAGGGCGTGGGGCTGCAGATGGCAGCAAGGCTGAGACATTTACTGCAGAAACATAATCATTCCTCACAGAAGTGTTGAGGGAAGCCTGGGGTTCTGCCAGGCATGAAAAGTGTACCACTTGTTGTACACTTCAGTGAGGAGGAGGGCAGTGCTTGGAAGCCTGGGTGCAGGACTGATGGAAGGAGGGCCCTTTCATAAACCGGGGAGCAGCAGCAAGGGGCCGCGACAGCATCTTCTGTAAACAACTACTGCTTGTGAAACACCACGTCTTCATCTTCGGAGACGTGGAGGAGCCCACCCCACCCCACCTATGTCTGGTCTTTCTTGTTTTCAAAACTTAAGTCGTTCCCGAATCCTCCTGTGTTGTGTTCAGTTGTGCTTAAGTGGGGAAACTGACTCTTTGCTTTGCCCGCAGGCTGAACGAGCGGGATCGCCTGATCAAGAGGCTGGGTCGGAAGACACCTCCCACCCTCTTCCGAGGCAGCTCCATCCAGCAGTCTGTCCCTCGTGAGTATGACAGCAGCTGCTGTCCCTTTCTGGGCAGGAGACCCTGGCCAGTAGCCAGGGCTGGCGGTGGTAGTCGAGGCAGCACCAGATGCACACTTTTGGAATTGAAACTGTTTTGGGCCTGAGGCAAGTGCTACTTGAATATAGGTTAATTCCCTGGGACCCGGGCAGATACTCCAATGACAAAATTCCTAAACTTAAACTCCTGATATAGTGAAGAGCATTCTGTCAGCTTCCCAAGAGGATTTTTTTTAAGTTGAGGTGATATTACTTTTAAATTGTTGCCCTAAAGTAGCAGTATGATCTGTTTTGTGTAATATTGCCATATTAATTGAAACAATGACAGTCAGTAGGGAGAAAACCTGTGCTTTTCCCAGGAAGGCTGCCCCATGTAGAGACTATAAAAGACATCCCCTCCTTTGTTTAACAACCCAGCCATGCACCTCCTAGCTGCAGGGGGCCAGGCCTCTTCCAGCTTCTTTCCACCTCGTACACACACACACACACACACACACACACACACACACACATCATGTCTTCCTCCCACACCCCACCCCCTGTTTTCCTTTCCCTTTCTGAGGACTTAGGAGTTTAGAAGGAACCGGTTAAAAAAAACAAAAAAAACCAGTTCATGAAAAGTAAAGAAGAATCACCATACATTTAGTGCTGTTGAGTTCAGCTGGGCTCCATCTCTCTGTGAAACTTTGTTAGTAAAGCAGGGAGAGGTAGGAGTCATCCACTCCCACTCCCCACTTTCTCGTATGGGAGAAAAGGCACTGACACGCTTCTGTCCTTCAGTTCCCACCACCCCAGGAGATGGGTGGTGCCACCCCGAAAGCAGAAGCAGAGGCTCAGGGCAGTAGCGTTGCCCTGGACTCTGGATCACAGCCGTGGACGCTGGCCCAAGAGAGAGGTTCGAGCTGAGAGGTTTGATGGAAAACTCCAAGGAGTGCAGTCTGCAGGGCACCAACTCTGGAGCAGGGCTGCCTGGGTCATGACTCTGCTCTGCCACCTTTTGTGATCTTGGGCAAGTTATTATACTTCATTTCTCTGTTTCTATGTCTGGAGAATGAGGGTAATGTGAGAACTTACTTGGGATTCATGGGGAGAAGTAAATGAGTCCACATATACAAAGTGCCTATATCGTGCCCCGGCAATATAAAGAGTCCAATTAAATGTTAAGTTTATTATTCTTCCCTTAGCTGAATAACTTTAGGTACTTACCTATTTCCCTAAATTGCCATTTTCTCTGGAAAAAGAAACAGAATCATAGTAATGTACATCCCACACATTCCTTGTGAGTCTTTGCGACATTGTGTGTAAAGCACCTTCTGTACACCAGGCACCCGGAAAACACCTGCAGATTCCCAGCACTATGGGGTTCACTCTTTGGGGCCACACATCTTCTCTGATAAAAGGTTCAAAGTAACCACAAAATGTATACAACACACACATACATACATACACACAGAGCCCTCAGTGATCAAAGACCAAGGGAGAACTTTTATGGGAGAGTCGTAAATATCTTAAAACAACCTACTCGGTGTTTTTCTTAAGTCAGTATCTTAAAAGCGCAAAAAAAAAAAACAAAAAAAACAAAACTCCTGAACAAATAAATATAAGAAATGTGAAAGATTCTGAAATCACATCGCATGAAAAAAACATTCAGTGGCCAGTTCTAGAACAGATATTTCTGTCCTTACCAACTGGAGGAAACATTGAGTGATCAGGATTAGTCCTGGAGTACAAGGCCTGCACAGCTTGTCTCAGCCTTTGACTTTCCTTCAGGTCTGTGCAGGAAAATGGACAGGAAAACTCTCATCTTGGTAGGACTTACAGTTCCTGTGAGCCACCAACCTCTGATACTCATAACCAAGACCTGAATTTCCTTGGCAGTCTGGTTTCCTCATCTTCCCATGGTCTTCCCAATTTCTGTGGCTGTTAGAATGTTTTTCCAGACAGTAACCTGCTAGTTTTATTAAGATGCTATCAGAGCTTAAATTCAAAGGAATGCTACTTAAGGGGGTGTTAATCCAAAATTAGTGAAAAAAGAGGACATGATTTTATGGACTTTACCAAATGTTCTACTTGAAGAAAAAACAGTTAAGAAAGTCATCTATCCTCTCATCTCTGTCCACTTCGTCAATTCTGTCCTGGGATTCTGGCTGTAGCTGGCTGAGTATTTAGGAAGCCAGCCAGGGAAAGTCACAGGCAATTCCCTAGAGTGTAGCCTCCAGGCCATCTGGTCTCTCAGGACTTCCAGCAGGGTGAGTGAACATAGAAGATGCAAGCGCTGGAGGCTTCCCCTGAGCTCCCTATATGGATTCAAATAACCATTCAGTCTTCCTCCGGCAGAACCTGGTAAGCTGATCCCAGCTGCCTCTTGTCAGGCTGTGGGCAGAGGCTGGGCAGGTAGAAGTAGGCTAAGTGATTACATTGCTGTTTCCACAAAAACTTCTCCATTGGCTAGGTGCCTATAGCTCACCCGGCTAAGGCGCCAGCCACGTACACCTAAGGTGGCGGGTTCGAATCCCCAGCCCGGACCCGCCAAACAACAATGACAGCTGCAACCAAAAAATAGCCGGGTTTTGTGGCGGGCGCCTGTGGTCCCAGCTACTTGGGAGGCGGAGGCAGGAGACTCGCTTGAGCCCAGGAGTTGGAGGTTGCTGTGAGCTGTAATGCCACGGCACTCTACCCAGGGGGACAGCTTGAGGCTCTGTCTCAAAAAAAAAAAAAACTTCTCCATTAAGGAGCTAATTCCCACCAGCCCTGTTTAATAAGAGGAAAATATTTTATCTGAACCTGGGAAGACACCCCCACTGACAACAACCACCACCACCAAGGATAAACCTAAGAAGCCATCCTCCTCTCATTCCTGAATGTTGGAGTCCGCCTTAATTTTCAGTTAAGGTTGAGGAGATCTTGGAGCATAGCATTTGGGAAACATGATGGTAGGTGCAGCTAGAAGATGTTGGGGTGTGGGGAAGCACTTGGCAGTGACCACTGGGTGCTCCACTTACCCTGGGAGAAAAGGTCTGCAGTAGGACCAGGAGGGACACGCCTCTCTGTCACTTCTGAGGGCAACCTGGAAACCCTTCCCAACCCAGAATGGCTGGGTTGTCCCACTCCCTCCATGCGAGGCCCCTGTGGCAGTGGCACTAATGTAAACTAAGGAAGTAATACAGCTCTGAGCTGAAGAAGCCTCCAGAACTGGTTCCCCAGCAGGTATGTTAGGATAAAAAACAGGACCCATTTGAGCATGCAGTAGACTATTTTAAAAGGTAAGATACCTTTCCCCGAAGGACACTCCCAAACAATGTTATTTTTATGTCTCACTCAGTCCTCTTATCCCCCTCATCCCTTACCCCCAACCCTCACAACACAAAGACCCCCCCCAAAAAAAAAATAGTGAGTAATTGATGTATTTGACTGTTGAGATAGGCTTCTTTTCCTTTCTGGCATGGATGGAGGCCTTCCCTGTTGGTGCAGAGTAAAATTAGCACTGAAGGAGGGAGAGAGGATTGTACAGCCTGAGAGTGGCTGGCCACAAGAGTGCCTGGAAGCCCAGAAGGAGGGCTAGAGCTAGAGGGCCCCTGCCCAGCTTGCGGTCCTTTGGGCCCCAGGATCCAAGATGAAAGTTGAGCAAATGAACAAAGCTGTCTGCAGGGTGGAGAGCTACGTAGGCCTTCATCCTCCACCAGAAGTATTTATAAAGAGCAGTCCAATTGCTTGGGGCAACCAGGCCTTACTCAGAACCCTGCAGTGGTATATCCCTCTGAGTACCCAGCAGCCACAGAGTCCATGGCAGGTCTTCCTCCCCAGCAGCCACACCAGATCCCAAGACAGCAGCTGCCTGGGCCCTCAGGAGAACACCAGGTGTGTCCTAAAACATTCTTTTTTAAAAGACCAGAGAATGAAAATTGTCCAAGTTGACCACACGGTACACAGCCTTATTACTAGAAGAGACAGTGTTATTTGCTGGATTTTGCTTTGAAACATCCCAAGGAAAGGCGTCTCCTCTTGGACTGCAGTGGAAATGCTTCACAAAGAGGACCTTGTATGGGGTTTGGGACGGGAGGTATGTGAGCCAGAGGTCACCAGAGGGAGGCAGAAGGTTGGGGCAGCTCTGCCAAAGCAGAAGCCAGGGGCAGTGGAAGTTTCCTTCTCCCTGGCGATCTCTGATCAAGCCCCTTGGCTAAAATCCAGAAGTTCTCAAGGGAACAGAGGTGAGTGGTGGCATTTGCTCTTCAGTGGTTGGCAGATCGGGTGAAGACTCTAAAGCCATCTTGTGTGGAAAGCCATCCTCAGGAAGTTCAAGTGCACCAGGGGTGGGCCCAGAGCCAGAACAAATGAATGAGCACGTTCACCCTGAGGGAGCCTCCCCCTCCAGGCTGGTTCCTGCCTCCCCACTCAGGGACCTGCCTGCACTTGAAACCTGTTACCATGCCTACCACACGGTGGGGTTTCGTGGTTTATGGGTTTTGCTCTGCTAGAGACAGAAGCCCCTATGGAAGACTCCTGTCTGTACTTCTGCAACCCCACTTGCAGTGCTCTGCTATCACTCCGACCCATCTCTTTCCCCCTGGGCCTTGCTGGTTGAGGCAGCTCAGCCCCTGTGCGCTCAGTCAACCCCAAGGCCACCTCCCTTTCCTCCCAGGATGGCGCACCTGAGCCATGGGTTTCCCTGGGCAGTGGTGGGAAGGCGTGCTCTCCAGAAGAGCTGGGAAGCCAGCCCAAGCACTGGTACTGTCAGTTAGTGGTCACATACACAGTAAGCAAACAGCTTGGGCATCTTCATTTGAAGTGTCTGCTTCTTCTCCCTCTCCACAAAGACTTTTATACATTGCTATCGTTATGTCTTGATACCCTAGAAAATTTCCTTTTAAGCCAAATGTCTTAGAACATTAAACCAGCTTCCGGGACCTGATCCATGGGCATATTTTTGACATCTTTTTCTCCTTTTAAGGAGTATGACAGTGAATGAACAGCTCCATTGATAAAGCAGAAACACACATACAATGGGGTTGTGATTATCAGTCTTTGGGCCAGAATGTGTAACTGAGCCATGGGAATTTCCCATACCCGTGACACAGAGGGGTTAGCCAAAGAGGGTGAGTCTTTTAACTGCCCTTCTTGTGGGAAGGGCCATTTGGAAGCAAAGCCCCACTCTGGGCTTCTGATTGCTAAATCTCAGTCATAGCTGGAGATGCAGGAGAGCATGGGCCTGGCAGGCATGCTGCCTGGGTTTGCTGCCCAGCCCTGCCACACCACATGTGTGATGTTGGGCAAGTCACAAAATTCCTGCCTCAATTTTCCCATCTGTGAAGTGGGAAGAATACAATCATACATCTCATGGTGTTGCTGGGAAAACCAAAGAGGCTATTTGTAAACGGAATGGGGAACTGTGCCTCATGCACATAGTGTTTAGTCAGTGTTTCTGTCGTTTATTTTATTAGTAGTAGATGAACTGGTTGTGAGCGGTCTTTCTGTGGCCATGGATCTAATCACTAATTCACACGTAAACAGACCTCTTTGATGACTTACTAACAGTCCAAATTAGTCTGACGTTAAAAGAAGCATCATGGGCACTTTGCCAACTTCCACTGTTGACACGGCATGTGTTTCCCCAGCATATGTGCAGCTCTGACATTAGCTGGCCTGTAGTGTCCGGCAGAGGGGCATTTCTCTTTGATGAATGATTGGAAAGTAGAATCACGGCCAGTACCCCTTTGCAAGTGCTTCCCTAGCTGAGCTCAGCCACAACCCCAAGAGGAGGAAACCTGCCCTTTAAAGCCCTTCCTGCCTCAGCATCAGCAACCAGATCCACTGGGCCCCGTCAGGCCTCAGCCCACCAACACGCTGTTGGCCACAGGTTTCTTCGTCTGGGGCCTCCACTCATCCAAGGCTGTGGAGGCTGTTCACCTGTGTGCACCTGGGAAAGCAGCCTGTACTAAGCCGGTGTGGTCCCCAGTTCTCCAGTTAACCAGTTCCTCCTGTGTGCTTCTCTTTCAGATGGGTATGCTTTTTCCCAAGAAGAACACGGAGCTGTTACTCAGGAAGAAATAGTCCGTTCTTATGACACCACCAAAAAGAAATCAAAGAAGAAATAAGACTTGTGTTTTCCTGGCTCATCCTAGGAAAGAGATTCAGTTTGTTGCATCCAGTGTTAACACATCTTCATCAGAAGAGACCGGACCGGTGTCAGCAGCCAAACCACTGGAAAACACATTTCTGTGGCCTTAGCCAAGCAGTTTGTTAGTAACACATATCCCTTGCAAACCCGGAGCACGGACCACAAGGAAGCCATCTTTTCCCTCCCAGTTAGTCTGCAGTGCATAGCCTAACTTTTGTTTACCTTGTTATGAAGCATTCAACTGTGCTCTGTGAGGTGTGAAATTAAAAACATTATGTCCCACGAGTATTTAAACATCAGTGCTAGTTGTTCTGGGAGAAAGGGAAAGGAGTTTTATGTTGCGTGCAAATCCCCATCTCATGTAATTGGGGAGGGCCACACTTAACTTCCTGTTTGGTTAACTCACAGATTGGGGCCAGTGGACAGCATGCAAACTTCACTTCAGGCAGGTTGCTCTCGTGCTTTGATTCCTGTTTTGTTTGTATGAAATTGGCATAAACTTCTTGATTGCAGTGAAATAGCAAAACTCTGCATCTGGGTGGTCAACCTGAGAACACTGTTTGAACCTCTTAGCCACATTCCCAGCAGGACAAACCAATCCATATCTCAACCAAGTCCTCTGCACCCAATTTCCAGGTGCCATCAGCCTGGTCCTGCCTTTGCTGTCCTGTTTGCCTCATTCCCAGACCTTCTGCATGGCTGGCCACTGTGCCCAGTGCATGGCCGCTGGTGGGCAACCAGCCCAAATCTGCACTTTTCCTCCTTTCACTGCGGATTCAAATAGAGATGCGAGAAACCCCTTTTCCACCATTATTTTTCATTCTATAACTGAAGAAAAGAAATGTAGCCATTCGACATATACCATATTCTAAATGTCTATCTGCCTTTTACTGAGAAGGGCACAGGGTGGGCCAGGGTGTGGTAGAGCACCTGCAGCACTCCTGGCCGTGGTGAGGCAGAGCGCCTGCAGCACTCCTGGCCGTGGTGAGGCTCTGAATCCCCATTTCCCAACTTCCCAGCCACTGGGCCCGTGGCATCCACTTAAATCAGAACCCATGCTTGTTTTCTTAGGATTCAGAGCACATTTTGGATTTTTACTGTTGGGAAATGAATGAATTTATGACATACCTACACAGTGAAGTGACACGTCTGTCACTCTGTAGCTGTCAAGTCAGAGAATGGGTAAAGCCAGTCGGGAGGGTATAAGATGTTGAGGGAGGTGGAGGTGATGACCACAGAAGTCCTCAAAGGGAGAAGGAAGGGCACAGGGTCACTGGGAGGAAGACACAGGAATTGTCTGCCAGGTCTCCATAGAAACTCTGAACAAGCCCTAAGGCCCAGCCAGACGGTTGTCACAATCAGCCTAGTGTGTATAGGAGCTTCAACAAGCCCTGGATGGGGTGTGCAGTTTTAATTGAAATGAATTGCAAGCATTTCATGGAAACACATTTTTGTTAGTATTGATGTGGTTTCCTCTCTTTGTCTGATCAGTGTTAAGCTTGGATACCTTTCTGAATACAGTGTCCTGGATTCTAAGACAAGGAAGTGCTGCCCATTGCCTTTCCCAGCTAGAGTCCTATATCTGGACAGAACCCTCAGGCATGACAGTGAGCTCCGGAGCCCCTAATACACGGCCAGCCTGCTGCGCACTCTGCTCTGCTCTGCTCTGCTCTGCTTTGCTTGCCAAACTAGATTTTTGGATGGCTTAAATACTTTTTGGGCAGCTGTCACTGGTTGAAATGCCATAGTCCATAGGATGGTCGTGCTAACAGAGGAAGACAGCAGTGCACTTTGTTTTTTGTTCACTTTCAGAATATCCACAGCTCACCGGGCATTGAAATAATGTAGAATACAATTTTCACTGACTAGGAAAACTAATCCTCACTTCTGAGGTGACCAGGCTGCTGAGAAGGCTGAGGAGAAACAGAACAGTGCAATTAACAATAGCGTCTCAAAAAATGGGTATCTCTTTCTCTCCAAGGTGAAGAAAACATTCTAAAATACAAGAGCAAAATAAGTAAAAAATACTACAGCACCCAGCAAGATTCTGTCCTTTCTGAAGAACTGTGATACAGGAGTTAGAACACAAAATGTGCCTGTGATTAACACAATAAACCAAGGTGTATGTCTTTATTGCACACCCAGAAAGATGATGGCCAAAATACAGAGGAGAAACTAAAAACGGAATTGAATGCCATTAGGCATCTTAACTATTTTGTTTCACTGGGGAACTAAACCTGTTTGGAAAGAGTGAATTAAAAGTCAATTCTTTGTCAAACACTTAGCTCTGTCTTGAAGTTGAAACCTTCCAAATCAGATTTGTAAATGAAAATGTGGGTTTAGGTTTGTTTGGGGGTTGGAGGATTGTTTATTTATTACATTACAGTTCACATTTTCTGGATTTGAGCATTCAGGTATATTTTCCCATTCTTTTGAGAAGTAGACGGACTAGTTTTTGCTATAGTATTCACACAGAAGAACACATTACGAGGGATATATATTTATCCTGTCATGTGATTAGGCTTTCATACAGCCAGATGACTAAATGGGTTTCTAGGAGGAGCAGCTGTCACTATGTGTGATGTATAATACTTGACCATGCCTGACTCAGGGGCTGTTTCATTTGTTCTATCTTTAAACTGAGGTCAGAGTGTCACATACAACCCCTCCCCAGGGAGCAGAGGGTGGGAGGTATTGGACTAGGTCGCATACCCTGGCTGTCAGCTCAGCAGGAGAAATGCCACATGGGACTTGTCACTCTGCCACACAGCAAGTGACTCACAGGCTGGCAGGTCAGACTCCACACTCCAGGGCCTAATTTTGGATTGAGCTAAATGGGCAGGATCCAACCAGGCCAACCCTTGGTGCTTCCCATGGACAGCCCACTCCTCTCTGAGTCTCTGCTCTGTTCTGGCTGACACTGCAAAAGGAAAAGACCAGCCATGCTCTGAACTTAGTTCTGGGTTTCTGCTGTGCACACTGGCATGTGCCATGAGGGAGGGGAGAGCATCATAACACCCCCTTTCTGTTTGGCATTCTAGAGTAACACTTCAGATGTAAGCTGATTGGAAGGGGCTTCATAAAAAGGTAGACAGTGGAGCTGCTGTGGCTGTCTTCTGTGCAGAGTACTTGGGTTTCCTGACCAAGGTTGTGTTTGTAACCATTTCCCTATACACACGTGCACATGTGAAAACAAAAGCAGGATGAGCTTTCGGACCAGAACACTACAAAACCTGGGTACCAGAGAAAGGAGAGACGGTTTCTTTAACACTTGCAGAAGCGTATCTTAAGAAGCAAACTTGGGTTTCAGGAGAGCTCGGCTGAGAACTGTTGACATTTTCTTTTCCCTGACAGGGCTTCAGGTCTTACTATAAGGGGAGCTGGTAGTGAAAATCAGTAGTGATGTGTCAAGAAGCAGTGAATAATAGGAAAAAAAACCCCCTGAGTCTGAGTAACTAATATCTGAAAACTCATGTGTATGTATGTGTGTGTGTACATATATACACAGGCTCTAAGTTGAATGGTTTTTTTGAACCGTACAAAAGAAATTTTTGTCTGATATTTCTGTTCCTAGGGATTTAAGTCTTAAAACTGTAAGTTAAACAGAAAGTTTACAAAACTCTGCTATGGTAGTCTTTGGTTTTGAACTTGTGAAAGGACTGCACATATTCAGCCAGCGCTTGAGTTACTACCCAGGGTCACTGTCCCAAAGTAATTCAAAGAGCAAGTCAGCATCAGCATTTGAAATGTGGCCTTCATCTCCTGGGATCCATAAAAATTGTGAACAGGGAAACTGTGGCTAGACAGAGCCTGAGTTAATACCGTGGCAAAGAAATGAGTTTATCTATCAGTTTAAGTCCAAAGATAGCATCCCCTATCACACTCATGAAACACTTTCTTCATACAAATGTTTAAATGAGCTAACATGATGATGGGGATAGTTAAAATTAAGTCCCTTCCCTTCAAAAAAAAAAAAAAAAAGAGTGGCTTTTTTGTTCTTTCTTCAGTGGCTCAGGGCAGTTATCTGTCTCAATACAGCCTTCGAGAAATTTATTTAACCTCATCTGAGCCATTTTTCCATCCTGAAGGACAAGGAAGACCATTAGAAAGGTTTCTGAGGTGAGAGCCAAGACTCCACATAATGACATCACTACATATTCTTGAAAGGAATAGACCAGAATACCTAATGTGTCGTACCCTTCATTTATTTTTTTTCCTCTGCCTCCCACACTTGTCCAACGGTACGATTTTCCATTCCCCTTCAATTTGCATGTGCTTTATTTAATGTCCAGCATCTAACCAGTGCTCTGTTTAAAGCTCTCCATTTGTTGAGCATAAGCGATTTCTGAATGTGGGATGAAATCTTGAATGAGAAGAATGGGTACTGAGCCAACATAAACCTTAATAGTCAGGAGGTGCAAACAAATGGGAGCAGGACAGAAGGGCGCATTCCCCCTCACCCACCCCGCTAGGATCCGAGGCTGTTAACCTCCGAGGAATACCTCTGCCCTCCCGACTGAGGGAGACAAAAGAAGGATTCTTTCTGCACCCAGGCTGGCTCGTTTTCCAATGACAATCTCTTGTTCCAGTTGCTTTTTGAGATATCTGCTCTGCTCTTTCTCCCAGGCATTAGACCAAGAAAAACATGCTCACGAGATTAGCCCATAGGCATTTCTTCTGACCTGGCTAAAGAAAGAAAAGAGACCTGTTTGTTTTAAAAAGTCAGGAACAAAGTGTCAGGTGGCTTTGATTTATGACAGAGAGGAAGAAGAAAGTTGAAGTAATAGCACTATCCAAATAACCCTGCCCAGGAAACAGGGGTCAAGAGAGCTTATCAAGAGCCTTTTATAGGTAAGCTCTTCCGTGTGGAATAGAACAGGCCGGAAAGAGGGTGAGAGCCCAAGGAGCAGCCTGTGAACCTCCTTGTGTTGGGATTGGAGCCAGTCCTGTCCCCAGCGATAGCTTGGCATGTGGTCACAGGTGAGCCAACAACAAACAGAAAGAGAAAACCTGCTCTTGTCTGGAGTTTCCATCTTTCCAACAAGATCCCAGCACCAGTAAATACTTTAGTTTTTTGTTAATAAAATCAGTGTAAGTACTGAAACTCCTACTTTCCTGTCCCGCTCGGCCTCCCGAGCTGCCTGTGAGGCCCCGTTTGGGGACGTGCCATGCTGCTGCCCTCTGAGCCTTCCTGGCCGGCTGCAGGGGCCTGGGGGCCACCAGTCCTGCGGGTCACCAAATTGCCATTTGAATGCAACAGCTTGGTGTTGTCTTTCTCATGCGAGCAAAGTCATGTGCTCTCTCCTGTCTGCTGTCATATCTGCGTGGCTTGCTTAAATATTGTTTGTGATGGGAGGTTTTAATCTGGTTATGCAGAGGGAAGCAGGGCTGTAGGGCACGTTTAATTGGCTCCCAGCAGAGCAGTGAGCGCTTCAGTGGCGTATGGGTTTTTTGTTCCCTCCCTCTATAGAAGTGTTACCATTTTCACGTCCTATTAATGTCCTATGGTCGTTAAATTACAGCAGCACATTATAGTGGGAGCCGGGATCCCTCCTGGAGTGAATACAAATGAAGGGCATCTACTTGTATTTTTAGAGGTTTTTGGAGAATTTAGTAATTGTGACTTTGATCAATCCTGTTGACTGGTGTATGTCTCCGCAAACCTGTTTCAAGTAAATCTTTTGTTAAAATAAATGATTGGACGTGCTTTACTTGGGAATTTTCTTTTCCACTAATAAGCAGTTACTGCCACAGGGACTTGGGCCTATAACACAGAGTTTTGTCAGCAGGCGCGGAACTGTAGTTCACATGCTCTGCTCAAGAGCTGAGAGCCAGCCTTGCTGCTCACGGGCAGCAATGCAGGGGAGGCTGAAATGCAGCTGAACTCGAGCTCCTTATCTGAGGTCAGGCCCCTTCTTGGGAGGAGGGTCCAGGGGGCCGCTATGTTCAGATTTGGTCACTGAAAGGAAAGAATTATGCTTAGAAGAACTGCCTCTCTCAGTTACTTTCCTCCCTCTGGTTCATCTCAGTTCCTCTGTAAGCAGAAGGAGACAGTATAAATTCTGTTGTCAGGCATGAAATCATGACATTGTTATTTTAAAAGCAGAAAAGACACTTCTACCCATTCCTTGTTAGCGCAATTCCTAACTAGGTGCCCTCATCTTAGTTGAACCTGGAATAAGGTGGGAGTTGGAGGGCTCAGATATTGGCCTTGGGCTTGCCACCTATTAGCCAAGCATTGTTTGAGCATCTCTGTACTCCTCGCAGCTGGCTGTGACCTGGGGACGGAGGACAGCAACATGTTAGTTTTCTGTAGAGGCTTGGACCTGGATCCAAAATGACCGCTTAATTGCCCACTCTGAATTTTCTGCAAATTCCAGCAGCTGATTTTGATTCTTTTGAAATAGTCTCCATCCCGTCAGACTGGGGTCTGGCCAGGTCAGGGCTCTCCTGGCCTCAGTGTGCATCTCAGGGTAGGCAGGGATGGCAGGTAGGGGGTAGGGGGGTTTCATCTACAGCTGTAGAGAGCTCTACACCTTGGAGCACACCAGGGGAGGACTTTCCTGCTCTGCATAGGTGGGCATTTACTTTTTCCCCCAATGTTGAAAAACTGAAAATTATTTAATGCAAGCAATGGCAAAGTGTTAAATTCCAACATTAGCCATTTCTTGGTTGTATCTTTACAAGATCTGTCTTTGCTGGGGGGCTGTTGTCCCTGAAATGCTGTTCTTCACTGGAGCTTTCCTAGAATAAACTCTAACCAGGGAGAGGCTGTTATCAGCTGAACATAGTTTGCAGACCTCACATTTTTGCCTAAACCAGTGTTCTTTGTAAGGGTATCTTTTCTGAAAAAGACTCAGGATACTTCAAAAAACCATTTAAATTCTGCCTTTATTTCTACAGTGTTTACATAAGAAACATACATAACGTGAGGAGTTGAAATGCACAGCAAAGCAACAGGGCACATGAGAAGGGCTTCTCCAGCCTCTGCTATCTTTGCCTCATTCTTTTCCAGGGAGCATTCCAACAAGAGTTGCAGCTGGGGGTATAGATGAGGCTCTGGAACTTTATTGCCAATGAAGGAGAAAACAAAATACCCCCACCTATCAAAATTATAAGCACCAAACACACCAATCCAGCTCACATGCATTAAGCTTTCATTTATTAAAAACAAGCCACACGTGTATATAAAACGACTTCAAGTTCTTAAGGGTTGTCTTAATGTTTGTCTTCAGCTGTTTGTCTCTGGCAGTTAACTGCCCTTGAACTGAGCTTCCCGTGTGATAGATATTTAAGGAAAGTGTCCGCTGGCTATCCTTAGAACTACCCCCTTGGCCTGAGCCTTGGATTTGAATGGTCTGCCCCAGAAGTTTCTGTGTCATTGTTGTTCAGTGGTTGACAAAGTTTAATGAGACACTCTCTCCAGTACTCTAAGAATGTGTTTTGATTTGAAATATTCTAAATTAATTTCCAAGAAAATCCTCCTTAACTTTCAAAACAGTGGTGACGAATACGTTTAGCTCAGTGTAAGTAAAAAGTCTTCTGCCAACCTAACACGTCTTGCCTGGTGGACAGCCACCTGTCCCTGTTGCTTCCCAATGGCCTTGAATGGAAAGTGTGTCTAGCTGTTAAGAGCAGAAGAGCCTGTTAGTCATGAACAAAGCTATTAAATTCTTTTTCCCTGGCTCAGCGCCTATAGCTCAGCGGCTAGGGAGCCAGCCACATACACCAGAGCTGGCAGGTTCAAACCCAGCCTGGGCCAACTACAACCAAAAAATAGCCAGACGTTGTGGTGGGCTCCTTGTAATCCCAGCTCCTTGGGAGACTGAGGATGCCACAGCACTCTAGTGAGGGCAACAAAGTGAGACTCTGTCTCAAAAATAAATAAATAAAAATTTGAAAATTCACTTTTTCCCCTTCCCAGTGTCTGTAAGAGGGGCTGCCTGCTCCCTGCCTCTTCACAGGTGCCATGGACAAGGCTGGCACTCTGCGTCTGCTCCAGTGTGACTACCTGTTGATCAATAGCCAGAGCCCTTGTCAGTAGATGGGCAGCTGGGCCCACCACCACCTCAGACCTTTCCACAGTCCAGCAACTAAGAGGTAGTGCCCCGGGTGGGGCCTCTTGACCTGACAACATTACTGCCTTTGTCCATGATGATTGGTCAGTGTCTACTGTACTTTACAATGGAAAAGTGTTTGTTTGTTTTTTTATTGTTTATTTTTGCAGTTTGGGGCCAGGGCTGGGTTTGAACCTGTCATCTCTGGCATATGGGGCCGGTGCCCTACTCCTTTAAGCCACATAACACCTGTGTTTTTAATAACACCTGTGGTTATGAAACTCTCCATTCACTATAAGATTCCAAAGCTATTCCAGGAATTCTGCTATATGCTAATGACACAGAAAAAGAGGCACAATATATACAGAGGTAGAAATATACAAGGTGCGGCTGAAGACTCTTGGTTATCTGTTACTAAGGAACAGACCACCTCACTGCTTAGTGGCTTAAAATAACAATAGGTTCTTCAAAAAAATTAAACATAGCTGGACATGCTTAAGTCCCTACAACTTGAGAGGCTGAAGTGGGAGGATCGCATGAGCCCAGGAGTTCAAGACCAGCCTGAGCAATGTAGTGAGATCCTATCTCAAAACAAGCAAACAAAAAACACACAGAGTTACCATCTGATCATGAATAGCTCACTTCTCTGTATATGCCCAAAAGAATTGAAATCAGGGTCGCTGAGAGATATTTAACATGGACATGTTCATAGCAGCATTATTCACGAGAGCCAAAAGATGACAAGGACCCAAATGAACATCAATGGGTGTATGGATATGTATAAACAAAAAGTGGTATACAGAGACAATATTATTCAGCCTTTAAAAAGAAGGAAATTCTGACATGCTACAGCTAATATATGAATGAACCTTGGGTGAAACTTGATGATACTATGCTAAGTGAAATAAACCAGACACTAAAAGATAAATACTGTATGATTCCCACTTACGTGAGGTATCTGGAGTAGTCAGATTCACAGAGATAGAAAGCAGAATGGTGGTTGCCAGGGGGTGGGGAGGGAAAATGGGGAATTAGTGTTTAATGAGTACAGAATTTCACTTTGGGAAACTGAAAAAGTTCTGGAGATGGATGGTGATAGTGGTTGCACGGCAATTAGAATGTACCTAATGCCACTGAACTGTACACTTACAAATGATTGCAATTGTATGTCTATTTTACCACAGTTTTTTAAAAATAAAAATAATGATGGGCAGTGCCTGTGGCTCACTAGGTAGGGCGCTGGCCCCATATACCGAGGGTGGTGGGTTCAAACCCGGCCCCAGCTAAACTGCAACAAAAAAATAGCAGGCTTTGTGGCGGGTGCCTGTAGTCCCAGCTACTTGGGAGGCTGAGGCAGGAGAATCACCTAAGCCCTAGAGCTGGAGGTTGTAGTGAGCTGTGACATCATGGCACTCTACCGAGGATGATAAAGTGAGACTCTGTCTCTAAAAAGTAAATAAATACATAAATAATAAAAAGAATGGTCATTTCTGTTCCTTACAAATCAGTGATTCACACAGGGCTCAGCAGTAATGACTCTCCTCTGCTTCACAGTATATGGGACCTCAGTTGGAATGACTTAAAAGACAGGGGCTATGCCATGGACACCCTGTTTCATATGCTGAAATCCTAGCCCCCAAGAGATGGTATTGTGATGCTGGGTCTTTGGGAGGTAATTAGGTTGTGAAGGTGGAGCTCTCATGATGGGATTAATGCCTTCATTAGAAAGAGACACCTGTCATCTACAAATCAGGAAGAGCATCCTCATCAGAACCTGACCATGCTGCCACCCTGGGGGACTTCCATCCTTCAGAACTGTGAGAAACAAATGCTGTGTGAGCCCAGGCTAGTATTCCACTGTAGTAGCTCAAGCTGACCGAGACAGGCTGCCTGGGCATCTCCGTGTCTTTCTCCTCGGGTGCTCACTCCACTATGGTGGCCTCACGTTAGTTGGATGTCTTAAGGTGTCCTAGAATGAGTGTCCCAAGAGATAGGAAGTAGAAGCTGCCAGGCCCTAAAGCCTGTGTCAGGAAACAGGCCCAGCATCACTTCCCCAAATTCTACTGGCGCAGACCCACAGAGCCCATGCAGGTCCACGGGAGGAAGAGCTGACACCCCCACATCTCCATGGTCATTTTTCTTCTACCATGATATGATACGTGAAGCACTAAGGTAGCGTGGCGACAAGATGACTCTCTGGGATTCCAGGAGAGCTCTAAGGAAGAGGAGAAGGTAGCATCCAGGACAAGGTAATTGTTCTGAATACATTTTGTACAATTAAACCATAAAATGTTCTGCTACTACATTATCAAGAATGGCGATGGTAAATATTGGATTAAGACAAGGTTTTGCAGCCGCTTCCTGATCAATAAGATGTAAGAGGCAGTAAAACATAGACCTGACTCTCACCCTATCAAATTATCTGCAGGGACTCTGTACCCTTGACCCCTGTTCCAACACACCTTTCATTAAATAAAAACTTTCTCAAAACTAAAACTGACATAGAAAAAAAAGAAAACTTGCTAAGAATAAAACTTAGAATAATGTCTTCTCCACATCATACTTCGCCTTGCAATTTAATTGAGGAAGAAATTGTTTGAAGATGCCTCTGTTAATTTTGAGCCTTTGTGATCCTCACTTGGTCTTGTCATACAAAATATTTGGAGTCAAACAGTGACTAAAATCTAAACGGAGGTAGCAAATATCAGTTGCACAAAAGTCACCATACAAAGGGTCCCCAGAATAAAGGAAAAGGAACTAACAAATCCTATTCTATCTCAGGCATTGTTAACTGAGTATTTGAAAACTCTTGTAGTAAAAGAAAAGCCTATTAGGTAGTCCAAGAAATGTCCAGTTTTATTGGCCTCTAAATTTAAATAAATGGAATATTGTATTGGTCTAAGATATCTCTTGATGATTTTTTTTTTCAGTTTTTTGCCGGTGCTGGGTTTGAACCCGCCACCTCTGGCATATGGGGCCAGCACCCTACTCCTTTGAGCCACAGGTGCCGCCCTAAGATATCTCTTAATAAAATCTTTTTGAAATACTTAATCTTTACGCCTTTTTGAAATACTTAATCTTTACGCCTATGTGCTTTTTTGCTACCTCCACAAATATTAACTGTGAGTAGGCAGATATTCTTCAACTTACAATAGAGTTACATTCTCATTTTCTTTTTTTTTTAATTTAGTTAATTAAATAATTTTTTGAGACAGAGTCTCACTCTGCCCTGGGTAGAGTGCTGTGGCATCATCTTAGCTCACAGCAATCTCAAACTCCTGGGCTCAAGTGATCCTCTTGCCTCAGCCTCCCAAGTAGCTAAGACTACAAGTGCCTGCCACAGCCCATAAGGCCAAGCTAGTTTTTCTATTTTTAGTAGAAATGGATCTTGCTCTTGCTCAGGCTATTCTCAAGCTCCTGAGCTTAAGCAATCTACCCACCTCAGCCTCCTGGAGTGCTAAGATTACAGGTGTGAGCCATTATGTACATTATGTACATTATGTACAGGTGTGGCCTTACATCCTGATTTTCAATGGTAAGTTGAAAATACATAAATCGAAAATGCATTTAATACATCCTACTCACTGAACATCAGTTTAGCCTAGCCTACCTTAACTGCCCTCAGAGCACTTACATTAGCCTACATTTGGGCAAAATCATCTAATACAAAGTCTATTTTATAATAAATTGTTGGCTATCTCCTGTAATTTACTGAGCATCATGCTGAAGGTGAAAAACAGAATGGTTGTGGGTACTTGAAGTGTGGTTTCTACAAAATGCACATGGATTTTGTACCATCACGATGTAGAAAAATCCTAAGGTACACCCCTATGTTGGGGACTCTCTTCCTGTGTGCAGGCATTGTACCGTGTGTGAAGGAGTCATTTAGAGATGAGGTCTTGGTTTCCACCCTCAGGGAACTCGCCATCTAACTAGACCTGAACGCAGTCAGGGGTGGTGCCAGGCAGGGCATAGTCAGGGCACAGCAGCTGTTACAGGAATGGGGAAGCAAGAGGAACTCTACCCAGCATGTGTGGAAAGAGGAGTTGACAGCAGGACTGTCCTCTTCACGTTGCTGCTTCTCTTTCGGACAGTCTGATTTCTAAGGATTGTTAGATAACAGGGAAACAGAACAACAAAAGAATCCAATCAGAATGTGGCTAGGCAAGGTTTTAAAGATGTTTTAAACTTTAACCATACTCTCCCTCACCACCACTTACACAAGGCCAGAGCCCCTAGAAAGTAGCCCACAACAGGGGTGAGTTATTAGAGGACAACTGAGGTGGCCTCACCCACAGAGCTGCCTGTGAATACGCCTGCCTGTGAGTCCTGTGTTCACCAGCAAGCCTCACAGGAGGTCTCCTGAATCATTACATACTTTAGAGGGTGGAAGAAGGATCTGAACTCTCACTTCCTCCAAAGCAGGGGTCCTCAAACTTTATAAACAGCAGGCCAGTTGGAGGGCCGGACTGTGGGCCCCGGGACAAGTCGACTGCTAAGCAGTACAGGCAGCGGTGGAAAAACACCCGACGGGCCGGATAAGTGTCCTAGGTGGGCTGCGTGTGGCCTGTGGGCTGTAGTTGGAGGATGCCTGCTCCAAAGCCTGTACTTCACCTTTAAAGAGTGTCCTTCTAAACTGGGTCTCATACAAATATCTTTGTTGTAGTGTGATTTTTGGTCTTCTGGATATATACCTAGTAGAGGAATTGTTGGATCAAATGGCAGGTCTATTTTTAGTTGTCTAAGTGTTCTCCCAACCTCTTTCTAAAAGGAACGTATTAGTTTGCATTCCCACCAACAATGTAGAAGTGTTCCCTTTTCTCCACATCCATATGCCAGCACCTCTAGGCTAATCTTGTGATATGGGCTGATCTTACTGGAGTTAGATGATATCTCAAAGTAGTTTTGATTTGCATTTCTCTGATGATTAAGGATGATCAGCACTTTTTCATATATCTGTAGGCCATGCGCCTGTCTTCTTTAGAGAAGTTTCTCTTCAAGTCCCTTGCCCACTCTGAGATGGGATCACTTGTTCTTTTCTTGCTAATATGTTTGAGTTCTCTGTGGATTCTGGTTATTAAACCTTTGTTGGAGACATAACCAGCAAATATCTTCTCCCATTCTGAGGGCTGTCTACTTGCTTTACTTACTGTGTTCTTGGCTGTGCAGAAACTTTTTAGTTTGATCAGGTCCCAATAATTTATTTTTGATGTTGCTTCAATTGCCCAGGGGGTCCTCCTCATAAAGTTTTCACCCAGGCAGATTTCTTCAAGTGTTTTCCCTATACTTTCTTCTAGTATTTTTATAGTTTCATGTCTTAAGTTTAAATCTTTAATCCAGTGAGAGTCTATCTTAGTTA
>NW_003852501.1:5193042-5238027 GCF_000181295.1 Otolemur garnettii | reverse complement strand
AAGCCTATGGTTCATCCTATAAGGGTACATGTGAATCTTTCTGAATGGAGAATATAAATGTCTTAACACAATAACTAAGAAAATGACATGAAGGCTGTTAACCAGTTTGATGAAAATATTTTAAATTGTATATAAAAACAGCACACCATACCCCATGACTGTATTAATGTACATAGCTATGATTTAATTAAAAATATATATATATCTATATATGTCTATCTATATATATACTGGGCCTCAGTAACGATGCCTGTAAAGTCTTCACTTTCCCTTCACTGCCCAGGGAAAGCTCTCAAACTCCGTGCTGGTGGAGTATACAATTTAAATTTCTGCATTTAAATGAGATGCCATCTTTAAGTTTAGTCACTGACTTTACAAGTACTTCTAGTACATTTCAAGGCACACACACACCAGAAGGATGAAGAATGGCATCAGAAGTAGTCAGGTGGCAAGGCAGAGGCTCTTGGACAGTGCCAGTTACTGACTCCCTGCCTCTTCCTTCCATACACAGCAGGCTGGGCCATGCTGAGACGCTGCCCCTGGGAGTTGGGGCTCCCCCTTCCCTGCTGGCCGCATGCCAGAATCTGACAGTAGACTTCCATCTGGAGAAGGAAGAGGGGCGTGCTGCTCCGTCCTCTCAGCGTTTGCACAGTTCTAGTCTTCACTCGGCCGCACTTGGTACCAGTGTTCCGTCTTTTTTCTTCCTTTTTCCCCCCCATTCCCAGGACCAATCTCACTATGTTGCCATGGGGCACCAGCACTAACCACAAAGAGCTCCTCCCTGAATACCAGGGCCCTTTCTTTAAGCTACTAGGTTTTTTGTTTTTTGTTTTTTTTGAGACTGAGTCTCACTTTGTGGCCCTGGGTAGAGTCCCATGGCATCATAGCTACAGAAACCTCAAATTCCTGGGCTCAAGTCTCTGCCTCCTGAGTAGCTGGGACTATAGGTGCAAGCCACAATGTGGGAATAGCTTTTCTGGTTTTAGTAGAGAAGGGATTTCACTTAGCTCAGGCTGGTCTCAAACTCCTGAGCTCGGGCTATCTACCCACTCAGCCACACAGAGCCCTAGGGTTACAGGAGTGAGCTACCGTACCTGGCCAAGCTATTAGATTCTAATAGCCCCGAACTCTTCTCTTTGTGCCCTCTGCCCTTCAGTTAGTAACTGCTTTCTGGCATTGACTATCTCTGCATTACCTCAGCATGGTCACTTTCAGAGAACATTCAGTTTTCCAACATCTGTTTGACCATTTTCTCATACAGTTTTTCTCTGTCAAAGTAACTGATCTGATGATGGCCATAGTATCATCAGATACTATGCGTATATCCTATGATGCAGCAAGAGCACTCTTGGAATTCCACAAGAGAATCGAGTACTTATGTTTACCAATATGGGTGTTTTTAAAGGTTCCTCTTGTCATTATTTCAAATAGCACAAAGCTGAAAGTAACCCAAATGTCCATCAATAGCATAGTGGCTAAAAATTTATGATGTAGTCCAGGTGTCCTCAAACTATGGCCCGCGGGTCACATGAGGCCCGCCTAGGACATTTATGGCCTGCTGGGGGTTTTTGCCACCGCTGCCTGTCCTGCTCAGCAGCCGACTCGTCCCGGGGCCCACAGTCCAGCCCTCCAACGGTCTGAGGGACAGTGAACTGGCTTCCTGTTTAAAAAGTTTGAGGACCCATGACACAGTCATAAAATGGGATACAAGACAGTGATGAAAAGGGCCAAACTACTGCTCCATTCAACAACCATCATTCTTTGTATGACCAGACACAAGAAAATGCACACTGTGTGATTCTGTCTATATGAAGTTCATCCCTGGAGACAGAGGTGGGAGGAGCACGTACCTTTAAAGAGACCTATCAACTGGATTTTCCCTCTCTTGATCTGAGCTACAGATTCAAGGTTTGTGAGGCCAAGAACCATAGCTCACTCCTATAATCCTACCACTCTTAGGAGGCTAAGGCAGGAGGATGACTTAAATTCAGAAGTTCAAGACCAGCCTGAGCAAGAGTGAGACCCTGTCTCTACTAAAAATAGAAAAAATTAGCCAGGCGTTGTGGTTGGTGCCTATAGTCCCAGATACTCTAGAGTCTGAGACAGAGGATCGCTTGAACCCAGGAATTTGAGGTTGCTGTGAACTATACTGGGGCAACAGAGTGAGATTCTGTCTCAAAAAAAAAAAAAAAAAGAAAGAAAGAAATTTATACTTTACTGTTCAGAGATATGCCAAATTGGTGGCTTAGTAGGACTTGGGAGGAGTTGCCACGCCTACTTAGAAAGCTAACTTGTGAATTTCAGAAGCAAGAGTGCAGAGAAACAAGAAGAGACTGCTTACAGCATCGCAGAGAGTGGTGTGGGTTCCAGGACAGAGAGGACCGATTCCTACAAGTCTCTTAGGCAACCTAAAAACAAGAAATTTAGCCTATCCCAGGTTAAACACTATCAATTCATTATTGAAATAAAAATAAGAAAAATCTCCTTAACTAGGACATTTTGCTAAAAGGATCTCTGTATCTTTCAGGTATTTCGTCACTATAAGTTTATATATTTCTCTAAATTGGACAAGTTAAAAATGTCTACAAAGAAGTTAAATTACACATTGGTTATAAAAATCTATTTGTTGTCACTGGCACTGGGCTAGGTTATATCCTTAGTCCCCACACTGACCCTAGGAGGTGGGTGTTATTATTCCTCTTTGCAGAGAACACTCTGAGAGTCAGAGACGCAGACTGTGAATCAAAGGCCACACCACAAGGATAAGCTCTAACTCAGGTCCATATATCCAACTTCAGAGGAGGTTTGATAGAACCAACTAAAGCTGAGTATTGCAAACATACTTCTTTCTTAGAAAGTCAGTCTTGGATGAGAGTCTCTTATAACTTTTTCTGTTTTAAATTTCCCTGTGATCACCCTATACATGTATGTGTACACACGTGGTAATTTTATAGACACACTATAAATGGCAATCAGTCTTCTCCAGCTGTTAGACTCCAGAGTAAATAATGTACTATGTAAGCTATGATTTTGCTAAAGGGGAAGATCTACACTTCAAGATGGTTAAAATTAAGATGCACATTTTTATGTTTAAATTTGCTGGTCTTCAGGCTGCCATCATTAGAAGGATAGATACCTAGTATTGGAATTGTGAGATTAAGTGGAAGATCTATTTTAGCTCTTTGAGGATTCTCTATACTTCTTTCCAGAAAGGCTATAGGGACATTTGCATGTGAATGTTTATAGCAGCTCAATTCACAATTGCAAAGATGTGGAAACAACCCACATCAGCCCATGGATGGATAAACTGTGGTATGTGTATACCACAGAATACACTTCAGCCATAAAGAAAAATGGAAACTTCACATCTTTTGTATTTACCTGGAAGGATTTGGAGAACATCTTTTTATGTAAAATATCACAAGACAGGGAAAGCAACCATCTAGGATACTCAATGTTAATATAAAACTAGTAGATGAACAACTACAGCCCCACAGGAGAGAAAAACACATTTCAATTCAAGAAGGGGTTTGGGGGAGGAGGTGTGGTAATCTCTCATCTATCGGGCACAGTGTAAGGTGTATATGGCACACCTCTTGGGTGAAGGGTTCAACTGCAACTTGGACTTTACCTAACAAATCCAAACAATGTTCCTAATTGTATATGCCCTATATTAATCTGAAATTTAAAAAATTGTTTTTAAATTTTTTTTCTTTCTTTTTTTTTTTTTGTTGAGACAGAGTCCCACCCTATATCCTGAGCAAAGTGCAATGGTGTCATAGCTCACTGCAATCTCCAGAAGCCACTGGGATTACAGGTGCTCCTTGCAGTGCCCAGCTGGTTTTTTGTTTGTTTGTTTGTTTATGAGTTGAGGGGGTCTCGCTCTTGCTCAAGTAAGTCCTGAACTCATGAGCTCAAGCAATTCTTCCTCCTCAGCCTCCGACAGTGAGCTGCCATACCTAGCTAAATTTCTAAATTTCTTATTCTTGAATTGAGTATAGCTGGGTCCTTCAAGTAGGGCTGTAAATGTTGACGGCATTATGAAGATTTAACTGTAAACAGCAAAATGACTCTGACAGCAAAACCATACTTAAAGCAATAATTTTACCTCAAAGTTATTCTGACATGGTGGTGTGGGGTTATGGGTTATATATAAAGAGAGAGAGAAAGGGAACAAAGTCATGTCCTCAAGGCTATACCATCTAAGCAAGCAGAAAGAAAGGAGGATTGAGGTTGAATGATGAGGGATGGTGTTCTCATTTGTATGCGTGCTTCTTGTCTTGCAATATTTCTGCACATAAAACATACTCTAAAGTTGAGCACAAAGGGTATGTTCTGTAGTGGCCAGGCCCATTCCCAGACCTAGGTCTTCCCATCCCTTCTGTGGCAAGCTCCAGAGAGTCAGCCAACGTCGTGGCATGTTTAAAACCAATGCCACCACCCACTCCATGCCTGGGAATTCTTCTGCTCAAGATCAGCACCACTGTAAGATTATGTAGCTTCCTCAGAGGCTTCCATTGTCCTGCTTAAGAGGCAAGAGAATAAGCAAAATAGGGAAGTGGCCGCATTTTCAAAATCCTAGAAAGTTCAGTGAGCCCTTACTACTGATATGTCCGGTTTTTGGCTGAGGCTGGGTTTGAACCCGCCACTTCCGGCATATGGGGCCAGCGACCTACTCCTTTGAGCCACAGGTACCATCCCAGATGCTTCTTTTCTAGCCTAAGGACTGACAGGGTCAGTCTGACGCTCCTCTGTCTGCCCACTGTCACCATCTCCCCAGATCCCCGTGACTCCTCCCAGTGCATGTACCAGGAGTTGAGTCTTCCCTGGCCACTAGTAAGGCGGACACTGTCTGTTTTAATGATGCCATTCTGACAGCCTGGTGGAAGCCCAGGCTGAGTGAGTAAGAAGTCTCAGTTCTGAAGTCCACTCAAAAGCAAACACACCAACTCCTGCATTTAAGCTCAGGCAACACAAAGCAAGCATACTGTTCATTAATTTCAACTGCTGACCCACTTGAACAAATCTCTGTGTGTATAATATGGAGACTTGAGCTCTTAGCAAAAACCTACTGTGAATCTGCAGGAAACAGAGACAAAGCTTTTAGAAAAAGAAGGCCTGTCACTTTCAGTGTTGTTACCAGGTAGGGGGCCGCACTGAGATGGGAACGGAGCACTCTGACCCCTTTACGATGTCAACTTTTAGCATCATTCAAACTTTCTTTCCTGTGTTCAGTGCTTTTATGAGCATTATGACCTGACTTTCATCACCAATTTTGTTCTAACCTCCCTGCTTTCTTCAGGCAATGCTTCCTAAGGGAACTTGAATCCTCATCTGTAACAAAACAAGGAGAAAATAAGGGGTTGTCGAGCTTGTGAAATAAAACTGCACAATCTGGAAAGTCTGAACTCATGGTAAATGTAACAAATCAATTATTCCATTAGTCCAGTTTGTGAGAACTTAATCAGAAATGGATGTAAACATGCTAACTCTAAACATAATTGTCTTAATGGTATTCTCCCCCCTTTGGATATTAATGCTATTTTAAAATTGTAACTTTTCCAGCTGTAGCAGAAATGATAGACACATAGTTTCCACACTCTTCCATAGACACAAAGAGCTGGTTAGTTCCTTCTTTCTTGCAACCTAAGGGTCTGATTTTCTCGCCTGTCAGCAGGGATACAGAATCCCCTGGAACTATTATAAATTGACACAACAAATTTAGATATAGCAGAAAATTTGCAGCAGCAAACAATTTTTCAATCTGTAAATGCTCCCCTTTTTTGTTGACAATATTTAGAATATTTCTGCAGGGTGAAAATTATACTTTTTAGGTTCTGATTTTTATATTTTATGACAGCCAATAAAGTAACCTTAATCCAAGTGGTAGAACTTTTTCCTTTGCTAGCTTAGTTTCTCCATCGTTCGCCTAATCTGAGGTTGCTTGCAATGATGTTATATTTTTGGAAAGACCAAGTAGAATTCACTAAAATGAAAAACTCACTCATTTACTAAAGTGCACTTTTGCTTTAATCATGGAATTTAATTACTCCATAAAAAAGGAGGAAAAATCAGACAATGTTGTATAAGAAAATGCAGAATTCTCCATCCCTCTGTTTAAAAAAGGCTACCAAGAATGTCACAGAGGCTACTCCTGTGTCCAGTAAGGGAGGACTCATTTATGGACTGGCAAACTATGGCCTGCTGGCCAAATCCAGCTCATTGCCTACTTTGTATAGCACTGGAAGGTAGAATGGTTTTCACATTTTAAAATAGTTGGAGGAAAAAAATGGAAAGAATGTTTTGCAATGTGTAAATTATGTGAAATTCAAATTTCAGTTTCTATAAATAAGGCTTTATTGGAACATGACCTTGCTCATTTGTTCATGTGTTATCTATGGCTACTTTAGCGATAGTGCTGCTGACCTGAATAGCTGTGAGATGCCACACAGCTTGCAAAACCTAAAATGCATAGTCTCTATTTACCAGAAAAGTTTGCCAACTCCTAGACTGGGTGATCTTTGAGGTCCCTTTCAACTCCGTGGTTCTAGGAGTTTTGCTTCCTGAGGTAAGCAGGAATATTCCATGAAAGACAAGATAAGGAATGCCCATTAGCTTCCTAATATAATGATCCCAAAAGAATTCTTCTTGTGGTGCCAACATTTCCTGTGGGATATGTAAAACAATACTGTGACTCACAGAGCATGCCTGTAATCTTCTCCGGTGTTGATTACTTTGAAAAGTGGGCTCTTGGATATGATAGCAATATTGATGACATTCGGCAATTTTATTCCATTAACAGGTTTACTGGACCATTTGAAAAATTATCAAGTACAATGAAAATGAAAGAAAAACAATTCCTCTAGGAACTCACATCACAAAATATTTTATTAATAAGTAAAATGATTTTCCTCTGTCTTTGGTTATTAAAAAATTATCTTTGCTGATATCAATTTGTCGACAATGATTTTACATTATTCAGTCATGAGACAGATTGGTAAGGATAGAAAGATGGTGATTATCTATAGATATAAATGTGTAAAAGACCATACTATACAATGATTTTTTAATTACAAAATCTTGGTTTTGCTAGCAGTTGGAAATTTACTTGCATATATTTAAAGTTATCCTTTTTATAAGTAAACAATATACAAATAAATTCACTTGAATTTGATAATTCAGAACATTGGCAATGAATATAGTGCTTGTTGAGGCCTGAAAAAGAGGAAAACAAGAACTGTGGGGGAAAGAAAGGTAGTATTTCATTAAAAAGCTTTTATCTTCACTTAATAGTCCCTGTTGCCTGAAAAATAAACCATTTTGATAACAAGAGTATAAAAAGCCTTGTGACTTACAAAGTACATTATATCTGTGGTTTAAATTTTATCCCATCTTTCCTATTATGACTGAGGAGCTATATACTTCATAATGCACTTCTCTGAATTTTTATAAACAAACCAAGAAAATGTTTTATCAGATTTAGGCAGAAACACTGATATTCATTTATAACTCCAGTAATTACTTGCATTCAGCATTATACAGATATAGGGATCTGAAAACCAAACAGAATGAAATGCTAAACCATAGCACATGACAAAATTAAAAGTAGCTCAGAGGGTAGTAGGCAATAGTTTATGATTTCAATATAAAAAACATTCAATTACTCATCAGATGTTACTGTAAAGTCAAAAAATTGAGATACAATCAAGAAGGGGATGAATGGTTTTATTACTATGCCACCCACTACTTCACATCTGAAATAATCCCAGAGTTATGAAGTGTCTTCATTGGGTCACTGTACAATTTCTTTCAGTCTCTTTTTAACGTAGAAAACACTTTGTAATAAAATCTCTACACAAGGTAAGAAAGCACAAAATAGGCCTCAAAAAGCACAAAAATAGACTATATATATACATACACACACAATTTTACAATGAAGTTAAGATGTGCCTGTGAAATACTCAGACTGATGCTTAATCTCATTGAATTCAAACTGGTCTCCTTTTACAATAATTGTACTATTTACATCTTCCTTTCAATCCTGGATGCTCATTAAAAAAAAGGCCCAGTATTTTGATCTCGTATGGTCAAAAACCAAGACAGCAATAATAACGGTGACATAATAAAAATGCTTAAGCTACCAGTTATAAAATTCTTCTGACAACCCCACCTCAAGGGCACTTAGGACTCATAACATTTATCCTAGACTCATCAGCAACAACCCAGGCATCTCCAGATGAGGCTGTTTTCTCATCATCAATCAACCACATGCTGGGATGAAAAATCCAGAAATGCTAATTGGGAGAAGTTTTCACACACACTGGGGGTCAATGAAGCCATCCCAAAGCCATGGACTTCCACCTTGGGAATGCAGCCCTGGGTTCCTCTCAGTCTGGCCGGTGACTTTGAGTTACACGGTCACTGCTGGGTACATCTTCTGCTCGCTATTCGTGTGGGGGAAGGGGGACTGAATCTGCCTATACCCAGGCTGCAGGCTGTCCATGAAAGGGGGCACGGGGGTCAAGGGCACAGAGTCATGCTGCACTGTATACCCCACATACGGGGGATGCAGATACTGTCCCTGATGTGGCACAATCTGTGTCGCCTGCTGACAGTTCAGCACGGAGAAATTCGTGGGCATGTTGACATACACATTGTTCATGGTCCCCTCGGGCAAGCAACAGTTGGTCTGTGACCTTGTTGGGGGGGCCCGGGCCCCAGAGTTGGCACTGGAGCTGGAGCTGGCTGCTGTGCTGGACTGGCGGGAGGATGAGCCCCGGGAAGTGCTGGCGCTGGGGATCATGGGGATGGTCTCCATCAAGCGGTTGCCTCCTGGGGCTCGGCTCTGCTGGGGCTCCTGCTTTGGCCGGAGACATCGGCAGCAACAGGCTGCCACAAGGGAGCCCAGGATTATAAAGGCGACAAACACGGAGCCAACAATGAGGAATGGCACGTAGATGGGCACTGAAGAAAAGGACAAAGACACATTGATTTACTTGGCAGTGGCAATGAATGAATGAATGAATGATCAACACTGATGCCCAACATCAAGGGACCTCAGCTGGGCTAGTTTGTTCACATATTAGTAGCCCACAAGATGCACTGGTCCTTTACCAAGGAAAGGACCTACAGACACGACAGATCAGCCCCTAGAAGCAAAACTGTCCATATTTACAGTTGGACTCATCAACTGCAATATGGATTGAGGCAGACTACTCAACTGAGTGAGAATAAGGGTTTCTTATGTTAAGATTGGTACAGCTCTAGACCTCCTACAGTATCTGAATGGCCCAGCTTAGGTCTGCCCTACTAGCTAGTTGTAGCACTTGCATAGTAAGTATTAGTTTAAATTATTTAAAAGTCTTTTTGTATTCCTTAAAAATTTATTTTTACCAAGTTCCTCCCCCACCACAAGGTAAGTCAAAAATTTAGGTCAGACTCTAAGCTACTACCATTTTTAAGAAGCAAAGTAAGGTCAAAGAAAGGGGAAAACAACTCCACACACATCTGCCCTGCAGAAGCAGGGAGGTTCGGGTGGGGCACTGAAGGGTGGAGAGAAGGGTCTGTGTGGCGGTGGTGGAGGGGGGTCATTCAAGGCTGTTACACACAGTACCCTATGTGTAACAATGGAGCAACAAGACATTTGTTTCAGGTAGGAGAGCCTCCCCCACGAGCCATGAAGGCCAGTCTGCAGAGCAGAAAGCAATGGTCGCCATACTTAACAGGGGGGCCTTCTTCTAAAAAGTGAAAACTTCACTTAAACTAGTAGCAAACTCCATTTAAAAATTATTTTCTTTAAAAAAAAATCTTTGAGAGCTATGGGAATAGCAGCACAAGGCTTTAGAAACTCAACACACAGGCTGATGGGGGCGGAGTCAGGTGAGAAAAGGGGGCAGGATGGATGCCTCTGAGCCACTTCAGTGGAATTCCACCCTGGGTTACCGAGATCCTGTGTTTTCTGATGTGTTCTTGGCTCATCTCCCTGACTATGTTTCGGGAAAATACATGAGGATAGGGCCGGATTGGGTCTTACTGGAGGTCATGGCAAAGCACCATGCCAGTGAAGACTTGGACAGGGCAGCATTTTAGGAAAGGGCTCCAGTGATTTGAGGTCAGATTTATGAATACTCTTTGACTGTCCAGTAGAGCAGGGGGCTTTCTAATTATGCTCCTCCTGACTATTCTGGCATTTCTGGAGGCAGCAGATTTAAAATAGAGCACTGCATGGTATCATGGAGAAATAATGTCTTATTAGTAAAACATACTTTATAGGTATTTAACTAAAGGCTGACAGTGCAAGATTTCCTGGAGTTTCAATAGAGAGTGAATTCTATATATAGCACTTTTTAGCAGGGCTGGTTCCCAGCAGCAGCACCGCTCTAATTACACCATCACTTCCGGCTAACTGTGGCTCACCGGAGAAGTTGATGCAGGACTTTTTCCTAGGCATGCCATAAATTCTCTAAATTATGACACCAGCCCTCCCTATATTACCAAGAGGTAAACAAATAATAATAAAACAGAAAAATATATACCAAACATTATAGCAGAAAGTAGCTGAAATAAGTATTAGTCCATATAATGAGTTTTGTGGAGAAATAACTGTTCTCTTTCCAGGATTTTTAATTAGAAGTGTAAATAACCACACGGGGGTAAAGAATGCAATACTACTATAAGCCCCCAGGATTAATTAGGCATGCTGTCTTTCTGCACTGCAGAAGAGAAGTGAAAGGAATAGTGAAAGGAATAGAGTTTCAGGGGAAGAGTTTGCAAGTGGAATGAAGAAGGCACCCATGCACACTATGCAGGGCATCATGAGATGTCTGTTGGCTACTGATTTGTCCAAAGCCATCCCAACTTTATAAAAGACCACTAATGAGCCCAACTTAACAGACACTGCATTGTAGCAGTTCAGACTTTGGCTCATTTTTCAAGGCTTTATTCCGCGGCCACACACTCTGCAGGGCTAAGCTTACGTTTTAAGAAGGCACCTCTTCTGGAATTACCCTCAGTTCTCCTCTCTTCAGATTCAAGGCAGTGGAACAATAGGAGTAGCATGCTAATAAAATGCTTGACTGCAAAGGGAAAGGCGCTGAAAAGAGCTGTCTCTCACCAGGCCCCTGGAGGCAGCTCTGCAAATGCACCAGGCCAAAGCACAGGCAGTTCATTTTTGGGCAGCAAGGTGCTGGTGAAAGTCCTCTAGTTAACACAACACAACAGGGCTGCAGAAAAAGGAGACGCCCCCTCTGGGACATGTTTGCATTTTACTTCTTACCTCCTACCCGTACCCATCCCAGAACTAAATACACACACACACACTTTGCAGACCCTCCAAGGAGGCAGTCTGGAAAGGTTTCTCAAGTGTGGCAGAAGTGCAATCTACCAAATTCTTTCATGGATTTATGTTCAGCTTTGGCAATTTGAAAAAATATATATAATTTTTAAAAAAGTCAAAGCCACAAAGAGCAAGGTTGGGCACAGCTTGGACGTTACACCTACTATGCCTCCCATGGTAAGGCCCAGGCTGTGGCAGGGGAAAGGTGCTGCCCCGTAATCCGAGTATGGGAGGGTTTGACTCCCCCAGAGCGCAGTATAGGGCATCACTCATGGGACAGCCCTGAGGAGCTGTTCCTTCTCAGGAACCTTCCAGGAAGCACCCCTCCCAGGTCCTCTTGGATACGGCCCTTCCTAAGGTACCCCCAAGGCATCAACTCCTACGGAGACAGGAGGTACCAGAGGGGCAGAGGACCCTGGACAAAAGCAATGCGGGAGCTGACTGTGGCCCACACTGCCTTAGGTGTGTGATTTTCTTTGGAAAACCCACGCCAATCCAACCTTTAGCTGACAGGGGAAACTGAGGCCCAGGGAGGTTGAATTAGTGACCCATGCACAAATTAATGAATGGGCTAGAACGCAGGCTCCGCCTCCTGGTCTGAGGCCCTTTGCTAAAATGCCAGTGCTTCTAATTCCCTTCCCCTCTCCAACCTCCCAGGTCCTCCCTGTGGTCACAAGGCCGCCTTACCTGCTGAGCCGTCCGGGCCGTCTTTGTCTGCTCGGCCAGGCTCGCCCCCGCCCTGCTGGCGGTCGTTATCGCAGCCACCCTGGTCCAGACGCGCCTCCGCGCTGGAGCAGCAGTAGCGCAACGCACAGCTGCCACAGCAGATGGTGGCGTCGCCGCCGTCGAAGCGCTCAGGGCACTGGAAGCCGATCCGCCAGACGCCCTGCGCGTCCAGCCAGCCGTGGCAGTACTCGCCGCTGGCCCACGCCCCCAGAGCCAGCAGCGCCGCCAGCAGCAGCTGCAGGAGCCAAGCCGCGTTCCGGGAGGAGGCGGCGAACGAACGGCGTCCGCCCCACATGGCACCACCCTGGGCGCGGGCGGAGCGTCTCCAGAGGGCACAGAGCAGTCTCCCAGAAGTTGCGGCCCCGGCGACCCCGGGCTTCCTCTCTGTCTCAAAATGCTTTCCGCACCGGCAACTCCCTTCCGCCGCGACGTCCAGGAGCAGACGACCCCGGGCTACAGGGCCAGAGGCTCCTAAGCCATTCTCTTCTTCAGCCGGATGGCGCAGTCCCCAATAGGGCTTGCCTTAAGAGTGGCAGTCGCGGACGAAACTCTCGGGGTGCAGACTCAGAGAGCCCCGAGGGCTGCCGTCCCGCAGCCCCTGGACGCGTCACCCGCGGCAAGGCCCTCCTCGTACATCCCCTAAGGGGACGCTTACCCGAGCCGGATGACCGCTGGGCACGGTGCTGAGGACTTGGGGGCAGGTCTCTGTGGCAAGGTTTAAGCCCCGGGGTCCCACGCGACAGTGGGAGCGCGTCTTGCCTACTTTATTCTCCTCTCCAGTGGCGAGAAGGGGCGAGGAAGGCAGGCAGCGCGCGCAGGGCTCTGGGCAGCAAGTGCAGCGGCCGGCCGCGCTCAGCCTCCTCAGCCGCGAACTCGGTCCGCATGGCTCCAGCCACGCCGCCCGGGCAGCCCTCGGGGCTACAGCCCCGACGCTCCAGTCGGCAGGGCCGACGGCCAAGGTTCCCGGCGCACGTCCCCGCGGGAGCGGTTCCGACCCTGGGAGCGTCCCGGACGCGGGCGAGGGTGGGGCACGCCCCCAGCCGCACTCCCCGGAGCCTGCCCGGCTGGCGGCGGCCGCGGCTGCTGCTGGGCGAGGATCCAGGCGAGCCGCTCGCTCAGGCTCCCCTTCTCCGCCTCCCGGCTGCAGCGTGGTCCTACCGGTTCCCGGCAACCTGGGTCCGCCTCCCCGCCTCGCCGTTGCGCCCGCGGGAGGTGTGCGCCCGGGGGAGCCTCCCACGGAAGTTTCAGTCCTCCGGGTTACGGGGAAGCCGAGTGCGGCGCCCGGCCAGCTCCGAGTCGGCTCAGCCGCGCTGCGCCGCGCTCTTATGAGGGGCCCGCGGCTCCCCCGGCGCGCATGCGTGCTGCACGGGCTCCCCTCCGCTTCTGGGCGCCCCGAGACACCGGACAGCCCTGCACTTTGGGACACCGATGGGGGCGCGGTTAAAAACATAGGCAGACCTGGCCTTGCTAACGCAACTGCAGTAATAATGAGAGCAAACTAAACTTGCTTAGTGAAGATCTTTCGTATTCAACCTTTGGTTTGATTCTCAGAACTTCCCAAAGGATTATAATTACTGTCCATTTTACAGGTCATGAAATCACCGCTCAGTTGAACTGTCTCTCAAGTTGCCGCACCGTTGGTCTCCAGCCCAGGCAAGGATGATCTGCGATGATGGTGGCAGTGCTCACACGCCTGCGGCTGGGTCTGACCGGCTGGGCTCCAGGCTTCTGCCCCAAGATGGAATGGAGTTCAAAAAAGACTTAATAAATTTGGCCATTTTCTGGGCGATTCGTGTCACTTTCTTTCTTGGGGTGTGGTGATTTATTGTACTGTAGCAGAAAGGTGTTTCCATCCAACCTTCGGCCTTAGTGGTTTAGACAGCTGCAGTCAGGAAGAAAACAAGGTTCAGACACACCAGAAATTCAGCTTTGATGAAGGAGAAACTAATCGCTTCTCCCTTGTGGAAGCTGAAACAACAGGTGCTGATGTTATTAAAGCAGCAGTGATTAGTTTTTAAAGGAACTAATGTCCCTTCCCACACGGTCTGGGAGTCAACAGACCTGAGTTCTAGACCCAGTCCTACTGGCAGAGAATCTTTATGTTTTGCCGTCTCAGTTTCGTCATCTGTAAGGTAGGACATAGGATGTAATGACCACTAAGGTCTCTTTCAAGTCCATGACTACAGAACACACGTTTGTTTGTTTTGGAGACAGAGTCTTATTCTGTCGCCCTCGGTTGAGTGCAGTGGCATCATAGCTCACAGCAACCTCAAACTCTTTTGAGTTCAAGAGATCCTCCTACCTCAGCCTCCTGAGTAGCTAGAACTACAGGTACCTGCCAAGATGCTAGGCTGGGTTTTCTATTTTTAGTAGAGACAGGGTCTCATTCTTGCTCAGGCTGGTCTCTAATTCCTGAGCTCAGGCAATCCACCAGCATAGTCTTCCCAGAGAGCTAGGTTTCCAGATGTGAGCCACAGCGCCCTCAACACAGGCAATTTTGTTAACAGCAAAGACACTCCACTCACCCCAACAATACCTCTATCCTATTTCCCACTTCTCCCCCTAACCCCTTATTCTTTTACTCAACCTCTCTCCAAATACTTCCCTTCTTTTCCTTGCAGGTTTTTTTGTTTGTTATTTTTAGCTACATAAAACCATATATTTTAGACTGGGTACTGTGGTTCACATAATCTGGGGTTAGGATGCAGAGGGAGGTCAGAAAGATCAGCAGAGGAATGGCACTTAAGGTTAGACCAGAAGTAGCCAGCCTAAGGATTGAGTCATTTACTGTATTTTGATTGAGGGCTTACTATGTGCCTAGAACCATGCTAGAAACATTACATTGCTTCATGTAATCCCCATGGCAGTCCTCTAAAATGAAGAGGCCACTTGCCTGATCTCTACAGATGGAGTTTCTGCTTGCTCGGATAGCATCCAGTTCTACCTGCCTCCAAAGCCCACCCACCATACTGCTGTTCACCACATCTTCCACTACAGAAAACCCAGGATAGACTGGGAGCTCTGTACTAGCTGGTTCATTGTCATTTTCCTCCTGCCACAGCCTCCTGAGTAGCTGGAACTACAGGTACCTGCCAAATACATAGATTTGAGTGGTGTTCAGAGGATTGATAGTTTAAATTTTCTTCTTTTGGAAAGAAAAAAAAGCAGGAGATAGTACCTATATCATAACCTCCTTCCACTCCTCGTTCTCTTCTCTTAAAACATCCACAATTTGTCAGGGTTTATTATGAAGAAAGAAATGGTGAATATTTCATAGTAGAATGGATTCTGTGACTGGGCAGTGCCACTGCTTAAACATAATGTTTTCTCCAAGTAGTCTACGAGTTAGTTTATAACTGGTGAACTTGGAAATGTGAAACTTTGAGTAAATTTTTCCTCTTTTTTACTGTTGTGTTTCCTTTATTCCTTAAAAGTTAGAGAAGCCTGTTTCGTAGGTACTTTATGTGGCAGTTGATTGTCTTCAATGCTCAAAGGGCCTTTATATCGCTCTGTATTTATGTATATATCCCTTATTTATCTTTTCTTTGTTGTACTGAAATTTTATAACATGAGTTGTCCAGTACTTAGTGAGCTTCTCTGTGGGAGATACTGTAAGGAGATACACTAAGATGGTCTTGGCCCTGTCATAGGAAATAAAAAGAAATTCCCTCACCATCCTTAACAGGCAGCCTAAACTATTTTACTAGTCTCGTCTGTGAAACTATAACTAGCAATCATAACATCTAGGTAGTAATAATAATAATTTATTATAATCAAAACTAAATGTCAGGCAGTCTGCCAAAATATATTTAAACACATATGAAAGGGTGCCCCCCTTTAAAAAGTTGAACTCCGTGAATGTTAACTGCAGAAGTATATTTTCAGGTTACTTAACATTTCAGTATGTGCCTATGTATGTATATGAATAAAATACAACTGATTTAAAATCAAACTTCTGCCATATCTTCACTGGAACAAGTAGAAAGTCATATAACTAAAGAAATGATTACTTATAGCTCTGCTAACTGGAGTTGATACAAATCATATGGAGGTAATCATATTTCCTTTGGCTGGCAGTTCTAAAAGCTTCAAGATCTCCAGTGTTATTCCTGCAAGTTTCAGCAAGAGCTGAAGGTTCTTGCCGTCTGCACACCCGTCAGCAGTCTGTTTAGGGGGAATGACTTTCACTAGGTTGATTCATTTCTCCCCTTCTCTTTCATAAATAGAAGTAGCACTGAAAATTCACATTTTGTTTACCAAAAATTCATTTAAGTTTAAATATTTGTGTTATCAAATCTCAAGCCCAAACAAATTTGTTAAATTATGTTTCCTTTCATTTTTTTTTTCTTGTGATTCCCTAAACTTATCTGAAAATAGCAATGGTCATAAATTTGGGGGAGAAAGGCTTTCTTGTTGCTTTAACTTTTTTTATCTTTCATTCTCATTATGTTTTCTTATAATTAATATACTGATTTCCAAAATGTAATTTCCATACTTTATCCTTTTTCATCTCATCTGCCATTAACTTTAAACATTTGACATTCCTTGCTTTCATTCCTACTCCTCACCCCAGGATTTTACTGAACTCCTTTATATTTTAATATTGGTGTTTCCTATGGTTACATTTTCATCTTGAAGATATGGAGTTAACAACCATGAAGGCCTTGTTTCAATTTGCAAATCATGTAAATACTAAGAGTCTAGTATCCAGAATATATATGAACCATTGCAACTAAAAAAAAAAACCCTCAATTTAAAATTGGCTTAAATAAACATTTCTCCAAACAATATATACAAAGAACCAACAATTACATTTAAAAAAATCCAGGATTAATTAGTTACAAGAGAATTACAAATCAAAACCATCTGATGCCACTTTATTCTCACTCAGATGGCAATAGAAACAATAATAAAGGGATCCTGAGCCTGAGCAAGAATGAGATCCCATTTCTATTAAAAATAGAAAAGGAAAATTAGCCAAGGTTGGCGGTGGGTGCCCGTAGTCCCAGCTTCTTGGGAGGCTGAGGCAAGAGGATTGCTTGAGCCCAGGAGTTTGAGGTTGCTGTGAGCTATGATGACATCACTTCACTCAAGTCAGGGTAACAGACCAAGATTGTGTTTCTATAAACAAACAAACAAATGAATGAATAAATGATGTTAGTGAGGATATGGAGGAATTGGAACACTTAAATCTTGATGATGGGATGTACAATGGTTCAGCCTAGGGTGACCAGACGTCTCGCTTTTTAACAATTTGTTAAAGAAGAATGCATAAACGGGCAGGAGAACAGGAAGGGAATATATGGTTTTCTGCTGCCATGTGACTATTTCGCCAGAATATGAGTTTTATATTATTTTTGTTAATTTTATAATGTTAAATTATAATAATAACAAGTAATTTTTGAGAAGTGATTATCGAGAACTGCTTATCAAAGTTTGCACTGTTGTCAGGCCCTGCCCTGCCCTGTCCCCTGCCCCCCCACCATGTTGTCCTGCTTTACAAATGTTAAAATCTGGTCACCCTAGTTTAGCCACTATGCAAAATAATTTGATAATTCCTCAAAAATAAAATTACCATATGACCCTGCAATTCCACTCCCAGTAATAAATATCCCAGAGTTGCAAACATATGTCCATACAAAAACTTCTGTACAAACAACTAAAATGTTTGACAACTGATGGACATAGTTGGAATATTACTTGGCCATGAAAAGGGACAAAGCACAAATACATGCTGCAATATAGATGAACTTAGAAAACATTGTGCTACATGAACAAAGCCAGACATAAAGGACACATATTGTATGAGTTCATTTATATGAAATGTCCACAGTAGGTAATCCACAGAGATAGAAAGCTGATCAGTGGTTGTCAGCTGTGAGGGAAGAATAAAGGGAAGAGATTGCTTAAGAGGTATATGGTTTCCTTTGGGATTGAAAATGTTCCACGATTAGAGTGGTGATAGTTGTTCACATTGTGAACATACTAAATGTCACTAAAGGTAAGTTTTATGTGTATTTTACCATAATAAAAAAAAGCATTTAGAGTAAATAAATAAAAACCTGCAGCTATGAAACCAGTCATCTGCCCTCAAAGTCATATGAAGGTGCACCAATTTTGAGAGGCTCCATTCATTAACGGTCCAGAAATATAATTGGTTAAGGGGCCAGATTCCTCTGTGCATAATGCCAAGCTCCTTAGCTAAATGCTGCAAACCCTCTGTTGCAGACTGAATTGCATCTCCTCAAAATTCATGTTAAAACCTTGTCTCCAATGTGACTTTATTAGGAGACAGTGTTTCTAAAGAGGTTTGAAGATTAAATAAAGTCCTAAGAATGGGGCTGTAATCTGATAGGACTGACATCCTTTGAAGAAGAGGAAGAAACCGCAGCCATTTGCCAGCACCGAGGAGAGCCCCTGTGAGGACAGGATGAGAAGGTAGGGGTTTGCAAGCCTGGTAGAGAGGTCTCAGGAGAAAACCCACCTTCAGTATCTTGATCTTAAACTTCCAGCCTCCAGAACTGTGAGAAAAAAAAATTTCAGCTGTTGAAGCCGCCCAGCCTGTGGAATTTTACTACAGCAGCCTAAGCTGACTCATAACCCGCCCCCTTCACCCACTTCTCTCCTTGCCCTGAACATCAGTGAAAGCCACAAGCCAACTGTCTGGTCTTCCTTCACATGATCCTAAGATCTGAGGCACCTTAGCGCTGCCTATGGGCCATAGAAGGATGACCTGAAGTGACAGGAGCTGTGTACCAGAAATACTTTGAGAAAACTAGATCTTGGTCTAGAATAAGAGGTAGTAAACTCTCGCTTACTTGAATTGGTTGGAGAATGGAGTGAGGTTAACTGACTGCTCAGGTATAATTTCCCCAGGACATTTTACTCATGTCTCTGTGGAATTAGGCTTCCTTTGACTCCTTTGTCTCTCCTAAATGATCAGCTTCACGAAGGCAGGAAATGAACCTGGCTCATCTTTAAGTCCTAATGGTACTAGACATAGAGTAGGCTCAGTTTAGAAACCCAGTAAATATTTGCCGAGCATGTACTACTTGTCAGACACCAATTTACTCTGTTTTGGATTGAATTGTTAGTTTCAAAGAATTTGAAATCGATAAAATTACCTAAGTACTAAAGCCCATTCTGAATATTGTAGAGCAGTTTGGATATAAGATATCTGGTGAGACTAGTGAGATAAAAACCCCAACACAAAACCTGATGCTTAGGAAGAAAGCCTTGGACAGAGGTTTCAGAGGGACGGCAATTCGTAGTATACCTGCAATTAAAGAAGAGGCAAAAAAGGAAGAAGCTGTTTCCTGGACATGACTAGGTGAATAGGAAACAGGAGCAGCTTCCTCCATGGCAGACGGTTCCTCTGTGCTGTCATGGGCTGTCTTGCATAGTGGCTAAACCATTTTATATGATCACAGTTGCCTTGTAGCAAAGGCATGAACAGCACCCCAGGCAGGCACTGGCCAAGTCCCTTGGGCTTCTGCCCTTGGCATAAGAGGCACCTTTGAGAACTAGAGGAGGAATAAGGGAACTGTTCCAGGTTTGTGTTCACCAGGAGGATGACTTGGATAAGCACTGTTGATTCCAACAACCAAGAAAAATTTCTGGTTGGAGTAGGGTTGGTCCCTATAGCAGGAGTGTCCAACCTGTGGCCTATGGGATGCATGCAGATTATTTGAGGGCTGTTTTGCTTATCTGTGGTGTCGAATATAAAGAAAATTATGAACGGACTTTTTTTTTTTTCTTTTTCTCATCAGCTTTCATTAGTATTTGTGTATTTACTATGTGGCCCAAGACAACTCTTCTTCTTCCAATGGGTGGCTGATAAGAAAAAAGACTGGAGACCCCTTCTGGCAAGAGAGGCAGGGAAGTGTCTAGTATCATTGTACAGTATGAAATTAAGTTGTTTTACATCCAGGCAGAGAAACTAGATTGCTTAAATATAATTTCACCTTTTTTAAATTAAAGTAATTGAGAAGGTATTTTTGGATCATAGGTTCCTTGAGATTTGTCAGGATTAGATCACTCTTTTATGTAACCAAGTCATAGGAAAGAAGTCCCATTTATCTTTGGTGTTTAGATTTGATGTAAATACAAATTTCCTTTATCAAAGCTGCCTTACCAGTCTCCTGGTAAAAACATAAAAGGATAAAAGAATCATTGGGCTGCTTATTTTAGCAGAAACAAAATGATGCAATTCACAGGGCAGACTGACAGTGGTCATAATTATCCCTGTCCAAATATATTAACTTTTCCAAGCCAAACCTCCCTGTTTTATGATTTCAACCTTATTTTTGTGCCTTTTGGATTAGCAAAAGATTTTCTTTGGCTTCTGCAAAAAGTCAATCTCTCAGGAAATAAATGAATTAAGCTTCATGGTTGTTTAAAGAGTCCTTGGATTCTTCCTCACGTCTGCATTTTCTCAAATGTCTCCATTGAAAGAATAAAGAAAGAATGTTCTGCATTGCATAGTATTCAAATGATCAGGAAATATATAACAAGTTCCATATTCTGAAATGTTACCATTCCAGTAACACCTTAAGACCCGTTAAGTATTTCAGAAGATTTTTCAGCTTTACAGCATTCAAGACACTTCTTGCTTCAAAGAAATTCTTTCTTTCTTCTTCTTCTTTTTTTTTTTTTCTTTTGAGACAGAGTCTCGCTGTGTCACCCTCGGTAGAGTGCTGTGGTGTCACAGCTCATAGCAACTGCAAACTCTTGGGCTTAAGTGATTCTTTTGCCTCAGCCTCCTGAGTAGCTGGGACTATAGGCACCCGCCACAATGCCCGGGTATTGTTTTTGTGTTGCAGTTGTCATTGTTGTTTGGCAGGACTGGCTGGATTCGAACTGCCAGCTGGGTGTATGTGGCTGGCGCCCTAGCCACTGAGCTACAGGTGCCAAATCTCTTCTTCTTTTTTTATTATTTTTATTTATTTATCGAAACAGAGTCTCACTCTTTCTAACTAGGTAGAGTGTCATAGCATCATCATTGTAGCTCAAAGCAACCTCAAATTCTTGGACTCAAGTGATCCTCTTGCCTCAGCCTCCCCAGTAGCTGGGACTACAGTCACCTGCCAGGACGCCTGGCTACTTTTTCTATTTTTAGTAGAGACAGAGTTTAACTCTTGCTCAGGCTGGTCTTGAACTCTTGAGCTTAAGCAATCTACCCACCTCAGCCTTCCAGAATGGTAGGATTACAGGTGAGAGTCACTGTGCCTGGCCATATTGTAAATTCTTATATAATGTTACAGTTATCTGGAGAGTCTCCAACTAACTAGCCTTCATTATTACCTAATTAGAAGGAAGGTTTTTTTCTTTTATGTTAGAAAATGTGCTTGAATAGACTGAAGCTTAATTAGCAATTAACCACAATGTATTGAGCACCTGGTATGTGCCAGGCATTGTACTAAGTTCTTTGACATCATTATAGTGCCTCTTCTAATAAACATGTTATTAAATTAACTAAAAGAGTTTTAAATCCATCTACTCTCTTAAAATTTCCTAATAAGTTAAAAAGAAATGTCCGGCCAATGCACAATGTCATTGGAGTATTTTTACCACGAGCATTGCTAATATTCCTTTCCTAGTTTTTATTGTCAGTGAACTTTTTACTAATGTTACACAAATGAGACAGGATGTCTTATCAGAGAAAAATACACAAATTACCAACCTTCATAACTTCTATTACCAATTTCCTCTTTGGTGTGCAGCGGTTTGATTTTTATAAGGTGCACATATTTTTAGTTATTTCATTCTTGGAAGTGAAACAATTTATTTTGGAGACATGAGGCCCAGAAGAAAAATTAGAAAAATGGAAAGCAGAAAAGCATTGGAAAGTTTAACACGATTATGACAATGCATAAAGAAAATAAAAGTAAGTAGTGAGAAAAGAGGCTGCTTCTAAAACTCTCTTTAACAGTGTGAAAGCATATTTTAGGGGGGACCCTGAGCTGCCTTTTGGCCACTACAGACAAGATAGACTAGAGGAAGCAGAGTTAAATTACAGAAAGTGATGTTTAAAGAACCAGTGGAGAAGAAGAAGTAATGTGGATGGCTACAGAGGTGCAGAAATCTCCCGACCTTTGTGTTCCTTAAATAACTTCTAGCTTTGGAGGGAGAGCTGGAGTCTTAGGGTATATAACTATTCCAGTAGAACGGATTAGGACCAGTTAAATTCTGGAGATTCCTTACTAATGTTCCTGGAATCTTACTATACAATGTAACATTTTTAGGCTTATAATAAAGAAAATAGCAAATGTGTTTTATATTTGTTCTTTTGACATTGATCAAGCTTCCTGACTTCCTCAAACAAGTAAAAAGATTTTTAAACAAGGTAGAATTTTTACTTCTATTCAGTGTATTTAGTAACCAATTCCAGTAATTTGAGGGTTTTTTTTGTTTTTGTTATTTTTATTCGTTCATTTATTTGTGATCTATTTTTATTTTTAAAATTTATTATATATGTCTCTCTATATTTGTATATCATATAAATAAATTATTTCAAATTAATATGAGGGTATGAATGTTTAAGGTACATTGTTTTCAATTCTAAGGTAAAGTTTAAGTGGTAGTTGAGCCACTTCCCTCCTCCCCTGTCCCCTCTCTCCCTTCTCCCTTGCCAGACTATATTTGTGTTTTATCTTTTGTGTAGGCATGTAGTTGTTTATATGTTGGTTTCATATTAATATTGAGTACATTGGATACTTTTTCCCCTATTCTTTTTTGTTTCTTTTTGAGACAGAGCCTCAAGCTATCACCCTGGGTAGAGTGCTGTGGCATCACAGCTCACAGCAATCTCCAACTCCTGGGCTCAAGCGAGTCTCCTGCCTCAGCCTCCCAAGTAGCAGGGACCACAGGCACCCACCACAATGCCCAGCTATTTTTTGGTTGCAGCCATCATTGTTGTTTTGGCGGGCCCGGGCTGGATTCGAACCCACCACCTTAGGTGTATGTGGCTGGCGCCTTAGCCATTTGAGCCACAGGTGCCGAGCCTCCCCTATTCTTGAGAATGTGTTTCAACTCCATCATAAAAACAAATCTGGAGGCATCTCATTCCCAGATTTCAGGCTCTACTACAAGTCTACAGTGACTAAAGCAGCATGGTACTGGCGTAAAAATAGAGATATAGATCTATCAAGTAGAATAGAGAACCTAGAAATGAATCCAGCCACACATCTCCATCTGATCTTCAATAAACCACACAAAAGCATGCACTGGGGAAAAGAATCCCTATTTAATAAACGGTGCTGGGAGAATTGCTTGGCCACACATAGAGACTGACACTGGACCTGCACCTCTCACTATTAAGAAAAATTGACTCTTGTTGGCTAAAAGCTTTAAATTTAAGACATGAAATAATAAAAATTCTTGAAGAGAATGTGGGGAAATTGCTTGAAAAAATTGGCCTAGGAAAGATTTTAGGAAAAAGACCCCCTCAGAAATTGCAGCAACACTAAAAATAAACAAATGAGACATGATCACATGATCCATCTGAAAAGCTTCTGCACAGTTAAGGGTATCACAGCTAAGGCAAACAGACAGCCTTCAGACTGGGAGAAGATATTTGCATGCTATGAATCTAACAAAGGACTGATAACTAGAATCTAGAGGGAACTCAAACTAATCAACAAGCAAAGAGCAAACAACCCCCTTTATAAGTGGGCAAGAGACTTACACAGAAACTGCTGTGAAGATAACAGACAAATGGCCAGAAAACACACGAAAAAATGCTCATTGCCTCTAATCATAGAGAAATGCAAATCAAAACTATTCTGAGATATCACTTAATTCCAGTGAAATTAGCCCACACCACAAAGTCCAAATCTGTAGATGCTGGTGTGGAGGTGGAGAAAAGGGAACCCTTCTACACTGCTGGTATGATTGCGAATTAATACAACCTTTATAGAAAGGAGTATGGAGAATTTTTAAAGAACTGTAAGTAGATCTTCCATTTGATCCTGCAATTCCATTACTAGGTATTTACCCAGAAGAACAAAAATCATTTTACCACAAAGACTTTTGCAACACAATGTTTATTGCAGCTCAACTCACAATTGCCGAGTCATGGAAGCAAACCAAATGCCCATTAACCCATGAACGGATTAACAAACTGTGGTATGTGTATACCAGGGAGTAAGCCATAGGAAAAGATGGAGACTTTACATCTTTTGTGTTTGTTTATTTTTGAGATTTTTGTTTATTTTGAGTCACCCAGGGTGGAGTGCAGGGGCCTGATCAACATGGCTTACTGCAGCCGCAAACTCCTGGGCTCAAGCAATCCTCCAGCCTCAGCCTCCTTAGTTGCTGGTACTAAAAGTGAGTGCCACCACTCCTAACTATTTTTAAATTTTTTTTTGTAGAGATTGGATCTCCCTATGTTGCCCAAGCTGGTCTGGAATTCCTGGTTTTAACTGATCCTGCCAGATCAGCCTCCCCAAGTGCTGGGATTATAAGTGTGAGGTTTTGCACCTGGCTTCCAATAGCATTTTAATTAAAACTCTGGAATAGTATGCATTTTAAATACTAACTTTAAGAATATTAAAAACAGGGGAGTGAAGGAGACTAGGTGAATCTGTAGGAGTAATCCAGTTCCAGCCCCTGCACACTGAAATGCTAGCCAGACTTAGTTTCAGATGTAGGCAATTTACATTAATTGACTGGGTCAAGCAAAATGGGACAGTTTAAGTGAGCACTGAATGAATAGGAACATAAATATGTTTGGATCAATAAATGGTCATATTTACGGGCTGCAGTAAAATCCATATCTCTTCCCACTTGGAGAAATCTTGCCAATTAGATTGAATGCAGTCGGTCATGATATTGAGTGCTGAAACCACAGGAGTGGCAAACTCAGCTCATGAAACTGAACTTCCAATGTCTACAGGTCTATTTCAGAGGCACTTAAGCATTCAATATCCCATGGTAAGGAGTGGATAAAAGATGCTAAGAAGCAAGCAAACAAACAAAACCACACAACTAAACAAGCCAAAAGAAAAAAAAACACCCAAAATACAAAAACAAAAGCTTTTCCTTTTGAACTCACTCATACTTTTCCAGACTCTGCGTGGGGCTGCCAAACTTAGCTCCATTTTTGAGAAAATATAATCCATATGTTGCTTGCTAGGAAGGGGTTGATGGTGCCAAGTCCTAGTAATGAATGGGTGACCAGCTCCATGGCACAGCACTACTGCTGTTTCATTCACTATGGTGGGTCCTGTTTTCGTGGTCTTGGAGGTAAAGTTAAAGATGGGGGCTTGGTGTACTTTAAAGCCTTCCAAATGTTGAGCTCTAGCATCACAGTGGCTGAGTCATGAACAGGAAGCAAGCTCAGGAAGCTAGAAGTCTTTCTAAAAGACTACCAGGGAAGTCCAAGAGCAGATCCCGCTCAGCCTCTTCAGTGTCATGGTCGGGAAAGACCACTCCACTGTGGAAAGTCTTTGACATTGTTTGCCTTGCCTCCAACTCATGGGAGATTCCAGGATTCCTAAAATAAAGAAAATTTGGAATTCTGATCATTGATGTGCCAATTGAGTTTAATTTCACAAGTTGCTATGGACCTCTGCAAATTTCAACATTTGTTGATTCTCCCCCCTAAGAAGCAGGTGAAGGGCAGTTTAAAGGCTCTAGTTTTGCCATGTGATAAAAATCATGCCATGTCTGATTGACTACAATGAATTAGAAAATCTGATTTTGGTGTTTACTTTCTACTTTTGATTAATTTCATAAAAAGAAAAAGTAAAAAAAAATAATAAAAAAGAATAGTACAAAGAATTCACATATACCGAACCCCTTTATCAGATTTATTAATTTTTAACATTTTTGGCAACGTATTTTATGCCCACGGTAACTCATAAAATTGAGTTACTGTTTTCCTATTTGGGACTTATTTGGGACTCTGCCATACAGACATGCTGACAGAATCATCAGCATTACTAATTATACATTTGTGCATTGTTTAATAGAATAGAACTCAAACCCATTTTCTCGCACTGGTCATTCATTGATTTATGCTTTTGCCTTGTTTTCAACAAATTATTCAATCTAAATCTTATGTTTATTTGGGTAGCCCACTCCTAATGTCTTGGATACCTTTACATATATTAGGAGGCTAAAGTTGGGATGTTAAGTACTAAATTGAAGAATAAAATTTTAGGCCTTTTTCAATACAGAGGAAAATAAATAAAAGCCATAAACTGCCCAAGATTTCCTATCTTTGGCTCTTGCACTCCATCTTCTGGCTAAAAGTTGGTAGTGAGACACGAGATGTTTAAATTGAGTAAATCAATTGTTACAATTAATTACATCACATACAGCCTTCAGGGCATGAGATTTAAAGGAAAGAAAGGCATTGACATTATACCAGTGAAGATGTACTACGTCCATAGAAAAAAAGCAGTGCATGAGATCAGAAAGAAGATGACCACAAAGTTAGAATGACACTCTCTGCTTACCTGAAAGGCCAGCAGTTTAAGATTTATGGACAGGTGATGGAGGCTGAGGAGAAAAAGCTGGGGGTGAAGGCAGAGGAGATGAGATCAGGCATAGGCAGCCACAGTCTGATTATTGGGATTATACTCTCCATTTCAGGTAGCCTTTCTCAAGTTGCCACCTCTGAGATACAGGCTCCTTTTTTTTTTTTATTGGCCGGGGCCGGGTTTGAACCTGCCACCTCCAATATATGGGACCAGAGCCCTACTCTTTGAGCCACAGGTTACAGGCCCAAGATACAGGTTCCTTGAAAGCAAGGACTTAGTCTAATTTATCCTTGTATCATCCACAGACCATAGAGTTTCTTGTTCAGAATGAGCTGCTATTGTACATGATTTGCTTTGTTTAATACATGCACTCATACTCTTTTTTTTTTTCTTTTTGAGACAGAGCTTCAAGCTGTCCCCCTGGGTAAAGTGCCGTGGCATTACAGCTCACAGCAACCTCCAACTCCTGGGCTCAAGCGAGTCTCTTGCCTCCACCTCCCAAGTAGCTGGGACCACAGGCGCCCGCCACAACACCCGGCTATTTTTTGGTTGCAGCCGTCATTGTTGTTTGGCGGGTCTGGGCTGGGGATTCGAACCCGCCACCTTAGGTGTACGTGGCTGGCGCCTTAGCTGGTTGAGCCGAGCACTCATACTCTTTACACCTTAATCTGAAATACAGGCCGAGCATGGTGTGGCTCACGCCTGTAATCTTAACACTCTGGGAGGGTGAAGCAGGTAGCTTGCTTGAGCTCGGGAGTTCAAGCCCAGATCGAGCAAGAGTAAGACCCTGTCTATACTAAAAACAGCAAAACTAGGCAGGTGTCCTGATAGGTGCCTGTAGTCCCAGCTACTCAGGAGGCTGAGGCAAGAGGGTCTCTTGAGCTCAAGAGTTTTCGGTTGCTTTTAGCTAGGATGCCTTGGCACTGTACCCGTGGTGACAGAATGACACTGTCTCAAAAGAAAAAAAAAAGACAATTCCCCCAAATATAATGTAATAAATTATAGAATACAATAGTAATATATCTAAAAACTAATAGCTTTTCAGTAGCCAAAATACTATACATCTGTCTATGTAGTCATGGTTTTCAATTTGATCCTGAATCAAACCTATATGCAGAAAAAAATTATCTATTTGTAAACCTAATATGCCAGGCCTAGAATGGGCCATACAATGAGCATATACTTTATATCCCAAATTAATAGTTATCATTTTTATTTTAAAACATCATAACAAATAATCCTAAGAGTCCATCTATAGATTCCACACATTTTGTCCTGTCCTGAGTTTAATCATATTTACAACATACAGCTGAAAAGAGGTGAAATGGTTGTCATGATGCAGTGGTATGGAGAATTTCAGCTGAGTGAAATGTGTAGGTTTTGGATAACTGAGACAAACAGAAAGACAGCCTTCTCTGACTTTCAGTCTCCAAGGGACCAAGCATCCTTTTTTTGCCCAGGCATTCCCTGTCTTTAAGCTCATGTCTGCTATGGTTCAAGAAGCCTTGCTAATAAGTTTCGCTAGGAGTCAAAATACAGTATCATCCCTAATTCTGACCAAAGGCAAAAGAGTGTAAAATAATACATGCTGTTTATCAAAAAGGGCCATGTCCTGTGTATTCTCTACATACACTGCCCCAGTTAATCTTCTAAATACCATTCGGGGCCATAGGGACACCTGGAGCTCAGCTTTGGCCCCAGTGTTCAGCTGAAATCCTGCTATTTGCCTTTGGCTTCTGCTTCGGAGGTCTGTCTCAGTGATATTTCTGGTATCCCTGAACTTGTGTCTGATCAGTGGTCATCTGCTTGCATTGTATTTAATCATCATAATAACACCAGTCATGAAAATGTGGTGTGATATTTGTATTTGCTGTTAATATTAAAACACAGCATTTGCTTTTAAGTACAGGCCAGCATTCTACACGAAACTGGAGTGAAAAATCTGCTTTAAGTGTTTAGATGTTGGAATTCTATCAGTCTGTTGAAAAATGAATCACGTTTACTATTGCAATGCTAGTGAGCGTGGAAGCCTTTCGTTTTATATAAAAGAAAGCATGTCAGCTTTAGGATAGATATCCTTTTTTGAGTTAGTGAATGTTTACGCAAATTTAAATGATAAAATATGGCAGAATAATAAAGTTAAGAGAATAACTTATGATTCTAGACTTCGCAGAATTGTTCTGGTGTACTAGCGTTCTTAACATTAAGTAAAGTGATATTTCAAAGCTATATTTATTGTTTTAATTTTATTTAAGTCATAATCTTCTAAAAGTATTATGTTGTTTTTTCTATGGTTGCTTTAAAATCAGAATGTTAGCTTCCTGTCTGGCTGAAAAGATGGCGTCCTGCAAGGAAGGCGCCGGCTCTTCAGGCTGAAAAGATGGCATCCTGAGGAAGGTGCCAGCTCTTCAGGCTCCACCACCGGCCGGCAGGGAAGGGCAAAGGCAAAGGCAAAGGCGGCTCTGGAGATTGCACCGTGAAGCAAGTGTAGACAGACAGCTTGGTGGTATTAAAGATAATCAAATAGGGCAGCGCCTGTGGCTCAAAAGGGTAGGGCACCGGCCCCATATGCCGGAGGTGGCGGGTTCAAACCCAGCCCCAGCCAAAGAAAAAAAAGATAATCATTACCAAGAAGAAGGACAAGGAACTGAAGTTGTTCAGGTAGTAGTGCTTTTGGGCCTGCTTGTGGAAGACTGGCTTGAAATTACCAACTGCTTTCCTTTCCCTCAGCACACAGAAGATGATGCAGACTTCCATGAAGTCCAGTACCAGACGGAAATGATGTGAAGCCTTCCCCATGTGAACAGTGATCACATGTCATGTGGGCTGGTACCAGTCTGCGTACTACGGCTCATTTGTCACTCAGGTCCTCCTAGATTCTCAGTTCAGTTACCAACATGCCATTGAAGACTCTGTCCTTCTCATTTATGATCCCATAAAACCTGCCCAAGGGTCTCACTAAAAGCGTACAGACTGACTCCTAAACTGACGGAAGTTTGTAAGGAGAAGGACTTTTACCCTGAAGCATTGAAAAAAAACAAATATCACCTCTGAGCACACGTTTGAAGAAGTGCTGATTGTAATTAAAAGTTCACATTTGATCAAATTTCTTTTTTATTATTTTATTTATTCTACTTTTTATTTTATTTGAGACAAAATCTTGTTCTGTTACTTGGGCTAGAGTGCATTGGCATCATCATAGTTCACTGTAACCTCAAACTCCTGGGCTCAAGTGATCCTCCTCCCTCAGCCTCCCAAGCAGCTGGGACAACGTCCTAATGTGGGAATGTGAAAAGAAGTCAGCTATAGCAGATAAACATGAATTGCTCAGCCTTGCTAGCAGCAATCATTGGGGAAAAATGTAAGGATGTGAATGAGAGGAAGTCAGTGGTTCCCAAGGTGGTGTCAGGACCAGCAGCACCAGCAGCACCTGGGAACTGGTTAGAAATGCCGATTCTCAGGCCTCACTCCAGACCTGCTGAGCCAGAGCTCTGGAGTCCAGGCCTAGCAATCTGTGTTCCAGCACACCCTTCTCATGAAGGTGGAGAAGAACTAGGCAAGAGAAAGTGTCATTCCAAAGGAGGAACTCTGAGTGTTCTTCTTTATATGCGTTATGTTTGGGGCTTGCTCTATGTATAGAAAGGAGGCACAAGGCAACTTCCCATCTCTCTGTTCCCAGGGGTGCCTGGAACTGTTGGAGTTTCCCTGTTCCCTGGCTCAGTTTGTTAAAAATGAGCATCAGCAGGAAAGAGAAAGTGAAGAGTGGGAAAAGGCAGTGAGCATGAGGTGACAGGAGCAACTGAGACTGGCGCCAGCAGCCACCGCCAGCCTCTGGGTTTCTCACTTTCTGGGACTGGGCAGGCAGCTGCCCCTGCTCCTTCAGAGGAGCCCTCTGGCTGCCCTGACAAGGTCAGAGCACCCTGTATGTCATGTGAAAAATATTTCCAAGCAAAGTGCTTTGCTTCCAGCTGTGAAAGTGATTAGTGGCCTTAAAATCCCCCAAGACTGTTTACCAGCAGCTGGAGTTGCTATTTTAAAACTGGACAAGGAAGGAGTATGTGAGAGGGGATGGGGTAGTGGATTATGTTCTAAATATGTTTTTTCCCTTGAAGTTGAATGGAACACACAGGGGGAAAATGTGTGAGAAAATGTGATACAATTTTACTCCGTATATTAGAATTGTAGTTAATTGTGTTAAAGTTATTTTTAAAATGGGTATCAAGAAATTTAGCTTTCAGGGGTGGGCACAGTGGTTTACACCTGTAATCCTAGGACTCTGGGAAGCCCAGGAAGGAGGACTGCTTGAGCTCAGGAGTTTGAGACCAGTCTGAGTAAGAACGAGATCCCATCTCTACTAAGAAAGAAAAATTGCCCAGGCTTTATGGCAGGCACCTGTATTCCCAGCTACTCAGGAGGCTGAGGCAGGAAGATCACTCGAACCCAGGAGTTTGAGGTTGCTGTGAGTTAGGGTGATGCCACCACATTCTAGCCTGGCAGAGAGAGAGAGATATTAGCTGTTAGGTATTTAAAAGATTATACAATTAGAAGATGGAAATCAGACCCTAGGGACGGGGTGCTCCTTGCTGACTATTTGACCTGGGTGAAATTGTCTACTTGGATTCAGAATACTCTATGAAATATAGAATGGAGATTAAAAGTTATTTTTACAATAGACGCGACAAATTTAAGTGATTACTCAGATCTGGACTTTTTCCCCCTTCAAGTTCATTGTCCTCCATAAAAAGAGTTTGAAAGATCCACTGAAATCCTGCCAATTGTTTATTGTTTTATTGCTTATTGTTTAAGACACTAAGCATGCAGAAAAGTTTATCCATGGATCATTCCATTAATCTAGCCATACTTTATTTTGTATTGATCCATTATAACAGTACACAGTTACGCGGTACGTGTGTACATGTACATGTGTGTATACAATGTGTAATGATCAATTAAGGTAATTAGGATAGCCATCATCTCAACTATTTATCATTTCTTTGTTTTGAGAACATTCCAAATCTTCTCTACCAGCTATTTTGAAACATAAAATAAATTATGGATATATTCCTGTGCAAAATATAAATAAATCTAAATGCAATCCTTATACTTTTCACAAAATCTAACTCAAAATAAATCGTAGAGTTAAATGTAAAATACAACGTATAAAATTTCTGGAAGATAAGAAGAAAATGTATGTTTAGTGATGGATTTCTAGATAACAATATCAAAAGTATATTTCATGAAAAAAACCATAAGTTGGACTTCAGTGAAATGAAAATCTTCTGCTCAATGAAAGCTACTGTTAAGAATATGAAAAGAAAAGCCACAGACTGGGAGAAAAGAATTGCAAAAGATATATCTGAGAAAATACTTGTATATGAAATATACAAAAAACTGAAACTCAACAATGAGAAAACAAACAAGCCTAATTTTAAAATAGGCGAATATCTGAACAGATAACTGACCAACGAAGGCAGAGAGATGCCAAATAAGCAGATAAAAAGATGCTCAAATTCATATGCCATGGAGAACTGCACATAAAAACAAAGAGATACGCTACCTGCAGATTAGAATGGTTAAAATCTAAAAGCTGACAATACAAATCCTGACGAGGACGGGGAGCAGCAGGAAGTCTCATCCATTGCTGATGGAAATGAAAGATGGCACAGCCCCTTTGGAAGACAGTTTGGCAGTTTCTTACAAACCGACATATGTTCTTTTCTTTTGTTAATAATTAATTATTTTTTATTAAATAAAAAACCAATAAATTATGTATAATTATAGTTACCCTACTGTGCTATCAAATGCTAGAATTTATTTCTTCTATCTAACTATATTTTTGTACCCATTGGTCAATCTCATTTTATTCCCCCTCCCGTCCTTCCCAGGCTTCTGTAACCAATATTTTACTCTCTACCTCTTTGAGATTAACTTTTTTAGCTCCCACATATAAATGAGATCATGAGGTATTTGTCTTTTCTTCTTTTTCATAGCTGTATAGTATTCCATTGTGCATATGTACCACATTTTCTTTCTCCATTCATCTGTTGATGGACATTTGGACTGACTCCATGTCTTGGCTACAGTGAATGATAGGCTTTGTTGGACATGGGAATGCAGGCATCTCTTCCACACACTTATTCCCTTTGTTTGTTTTTGGATATTTACCTAGCAGTGGGATTACTGGGTCATATTAGCCATAGTTTTTTTTTTTTTTTTTATTGAACGGTAACTATGTACATTAATGCACTTCTAGGGTACAGTGTGGGGTTTTCACATGCAATCTGAAATACTTCCATCAACTGGTCAACACAGCCTTCATGTCATTTTCTCAGTTATTGCTTTAAAACATTCACATTCTACTCTTAGAAAGATTCACCTGTACCCCTATAAGGTAAACCTCAGAAGTAATCCCTCCAAACTCCCTCCCTCCACCCATTCCCCCCTCCCTTCTCCCTCCCCCTCCCCATATTCTTAGGCTATTTGGTTATAGCTTTCATAGCCATAGTTTTCTTTATCCAACAAATATTTATTGAGCACCTACTGTGTGGTAAACTAACACCAGAGACACAAAAGTAAAAAGACATTCAGTCTATATGAAGGTAACACATGAGATAAAGAAGTAAATGAATTGTGGAGAGTGCTGCAATGATTCCAGTTCAATCAGGGCACAGGGGAGTGGGCCAGTGAAGAAAAGTCCCCTGCAAGGAGACTAGGGGAAGAAGAGGGAGGAGGAGAGTCATCTGCAAACCCGAAGGACTGAGAAGTCCTCCTGCCTGGAAGCTGTAAAGGGAGCTGACGGGGGTTCAGGCCAGGCTGGGGAGCCGAGTGCCTTGCGCAGGAGGCCGGGGTAATTCTGTAGGCAGGAAGGCCGGGGTTGGGGATGTGCAGCTGCCTCTAGCACAGTTTGCCAAGGTTGCATAGTGGGAAGACATCCCTACTGAGAGTCTAAAGATGGTCTGGTCAAGCGGGATCGAAGGAAGTGAGAGGAGAGACCATAGGAGAGGCAAACTGAACATTTTCATTTGTTGCTGATCAGTTACTGGATAAACAAGAATTCTCCCTGACCACAGTGGCACTTCCTTGACTGAAGCGGGCAGACCCTTCAAAATCCCTGCAGGGTGACGTTCATGATGAGAGGAGCACTGACTATTTAGGATATGACACCAACAAACTGCTTCTTTTGAAATTTTTCTAACATCACTAAAGAGCAGAAGCCATGTTTTTAATCATTAAGCATATGTGGTTAAAAAATGTTGAGTGCTATGAATCCTAAAGAGCCTTTTAAACATGTCCTAACATTCTGAAGTACCAGGGTGCTGCAGTGCCGCAGGTCTCAGCCCCTGCCTTGGGAGCGTGTGTGAGAAATACTCTTCAAGCCTGGGGTGGTGGCTCATGTCTGTAGTCCTAGCACTCCGGGAGGCTGAGGCTGGCAGATCCCTTGAGCTCAGGAGTTCCAGACCAGGTCTCTAAAAAATAGAAAAAAAACAAGCTGGGCATTGTGGCGAGCACCTGTAGTCCCAGCTACTGAGAAGGCTGAAGCAGGAGGATGGCTTGAGCCCAGAAGTTTGAGGTTGCTGTGAGCTATGCCAGGAAACAGAGTGAAATTCTGTCTCAAAACCCAAAAACTAATACATTTCTGTTGGCCTAGATGTTTTATTTTCAGCAAATGCATAACCTATTAGCTTTCTTCACAGTGCAAGGGAGAAAATCAAGATTCGCAAGAGAAAAATACATAAACTATGAAAAAAACAATTACAGATGTCATTGGTAGAAGGAGGTAGAACATTGGAAATGCACGCACTGGTCTTTTTCCAGAGGGAAAAAGAAGTCTCTCACGCCCCCTAGTGTCTGTTGGCCTTACTTGCAGTGTTGCAAAGGTTTTGAATCATTCCTTAAAGGATTCCTATAGCTCTTTCCTCATCCCAGAACAATTTACACCACAATGAACGGACTTTAATTCCCCATTCTTATTTATGAAAGACATTAATTATAATAATAATAATTCAGATATCTAAGTATGAGAGATAGGAAGCCTGGTGTTTGCCGAGGGCTGCATCTCTGAGTTTACTTGGGTTAAAAATGGGGTGAATTAAGGATGCTAAGGGCAATATGAGGGATGCCTGGTACCAGGGAACAAATGTGGGAGGAGAACTTCTGAAATCATTCCTGAGAGGCACGGGGGCAAGGGCTGAGTGTCTACAAAGTGCAGTAGAGTCTGGGAGAGTGAAGACCAGTGCTGGGTAGAGATCACAGCCAGAAAGGAAAACCATACACGGGGGAGGAGAACGGAGGAGGGCACTCGTGGGAAGCCCCAATGCGGACTAGACCTGGAGGAAGGGAAACCTGCATGGATTGATAACTTAAGTGTTGCTCCAATCTGGTTTAGAACTAAGATACACAATAGAAAGAACATCTCTCAGAACAATTATATATATATGTATGTGTGTGTGTGTGCATATATATACAACAAATATATATGTAAAAAAAGAAAAATTATATATATAACATATATATACATATATATATATTTATTTGTAAAGAAAAGAAATCCTATTTCAGAGAAGTTATTAAGTAATGTGGTCCAATGAGTGAAGGAATTGTTTACATGCATTTAACCTTTTTAGTTGCACTAGAAGCTTCTGAAATTTGATGTTAATTTTTTTTGAATCTAAAGAACATGAACAAAACCTAGACAACATTCTTTGGGAGAAATTTTTTCATGCATGTGTGGTTTTTAATGAGAGGAGGAGATAGAACACGTGGTGCAATGAATTTATTTATTTACTCACCTGTTGGCTTGGGAGGCAAATGTCCATTTCCTTAAGCATCAAGGCCAAGCTCTCGGCACCATGCCTGGTGCATATTGGGTCCTAGTAAATGTTTGTTTTTGCACAATTGAACTGACCAAGGCAAAATGATGCAAAGAGGTCTCACACATACACAGCAAGATATATTGAGGTGTATGTGGGAAACTCAAGTAGAGAGAGTTCAAAAGTCATGTTGCCTCTAACTGGTGGACTGTTTAACTCGGCTAGTGTAGTGAATCAAATCCATACCACTGTCTCTAGATCCCTGGTGCTCCATAACTCAGCCCCAACCCATCTGAGTACGGCTCTCACTGCTGCCCTGTTTATTTTCTGCTGTACTTGGAATGTTCCTGGTCTGCCCCCTTTACATCTGTATTGCCAGCTACTAATTCTCCTAAATGAAGCTTCCTTGCATTTGGGTATCATTCTTTTTATCTCATCTGAAAAAAGCTTCATAACTTAGGTATTCTGTCACACTTGAATTAGAAATAATTATGCATATGTATTATTTCATGTATGAGAACATCTTTTTTTTCTCTATTTTTGAGACACAGTCTCACTCTGTCACCCTTGTGTTAGGACATCATAGCTGACAGCAACCTCAAACTCCTGGGCAGAAGGGATTCTCTGAACTCAGCTTCCCAAGAAGCTGGGACTACAGGCACCCACCACAATGCCTGGCTGGTTTGTTTTGTTTTTATCTTTTTTTAAGAAATGGGGTCTTGTTCTTGCTCGGGCTAGTCTGGAACTCCTGAACTCAGGTAATCCACATGCCTTGGCCTCCCAGAGTTCTGGGATTACAGCTGTGAGCCACTGTGCCCAGCAGATTGTGAATATCTTAAGAGAGGCCCTGGATCTCATTAATTTTACTCTGCCCAAAAATAACCTTGTAAACATTTAGACATATGGAAGATATTCACTGGGAGGCAGTGTGATATAATGAAACAACATGGCTTTTGGACCCAGAGAGACATGACCCATGGCAGAAAGATTAGCATTATTGTGAAATCTTCAGAAAGGAAGAATTTTCTCTCATTTAGAGCTACCCAGTACTGGGATGGCCATAAATTCCCTCTCACTAGAAGGAGTAAAGCAGGAGCCAGCTGAGATGGCGAGGAAGAGGCTTCTCCTTTGGATGGAACATCAAACTAAAGCATAAGTCTATGACTCGGAGCAGTGAGACACCACGATTCTAAAGCCTATAAACCATTTTAAAAATGAAAAACAATTTTCAGTGTTGCTAGGTTTAAGATTTTGATAGGATTGGAACTAGCTCCATAATTGATTATGTACAAGTTTACTTTAGAGGAGGTTGTTCTGCTCACAGTAAGAAATGTCAAACTCTTTAACTCAGTGGTAAATCCTCCAGCCATTCTCCATCAGTATGAATAGTTGGGGAAATTTGGGCACTAAAAGTTATATAATTTATTGAAAGACAAGTTTTGCCATTTTCCACACCAAGATTTCCCCATTCAACAATCAGAAAAATATTTGCAAACATTGTAACTAGGAGTATTCATATCCTACCAACACAGAAGTATAAAACACACACTCACACTCTGCTGTGGTGCTTGACACACTCAGATTAGTGTCTGTCCTGAAAAATAAGGTGACAACGTATACTTTAGTTAAAACCAATATTGCTGGAAGGTGCTTCATACTTATTTGTGGTGTTCTCCTATTCCAGTTAGGGAAACACGAAGGAGTATGAATTATGGATAGTGAGAGTGAAGAAGAGCATACGATGTTGAAATTGCTTAAAAATAAGAAAAGATCCACAATGTGGAGAGAGGAACACAGGTCACAGAAACTCAGGGTCATCCCCTGTGCCAGCCCCTCTCCAGCCACTGCCAGCTCCCTGTGAGCTTTGGTTCTGTCAGAACCAGCCTCCAGTAGTGTTCTAAACCCTGCTGCCTTTGGACTCCTGATGACGCTCACCTGCTGTGCACATGGAGGGGAGTTCATGTGTATGCGGAGGGGAGTTCCTGTGTCCAAAAGCAAATCAAATGAAAGAGTATAAACTCATTTTCTACTTATCTAATTAATACATTTATCTTTTATTTATTTATTTATTTTGAGACAGACTCTCAAGCTGTGACCCTGGGTAGAGTGCCGTGGCATCACAGCTCACAGCAACGTCAAACTCTTGGGCTTAAGCAATTCTCTTGCCTCAGCCTCCCAAGTAGCTAGGACTACAGGTGCCCGCCACAATACGTGGCTATTTTTTTGTTGCAGTTGGCATTGTTGTTTAGCTGGCCCAGGTGGGTTTGAACGCACCAGCCTGGGTGTATGTGGCTGGAGCCCTACACACTGAGCTACAAGCGCCTCCCTGATATTAGTATTTAATTGTGGGCACAGAGCCATTGAGAGTTTTCAGAGTGAGGAAGAGGAAGTTCCCTTATGCTATAAAGGAGAAGAAAGAGGAAGAGAAGGGAAAGAAAAAAGGAAGGAAGGACAGAAGGCAGGAAGGAGGAAGGGACAGTAGAAGGAAAGAAGGGAGGAATGAAGGAAGGAAGAAGGAAAGAAAGAAAGGAGGAAGGTACGGAGGGAGGGAGCAAGGGAGGGAGAGAAGGAGAAAGAGAAGAAGGGAAGAAAAAGTTTAAAAAAGAAAAGAAAAGACTCCCTATGTAATTTGTCACTACTGAGCAATTTTGAGAGTCTCTAATGGGTCTTAAAGGGGGTGTCCCTGGGCAGGGAACTCAAGATCACTTGGAAACTTGTTAGATATATTAATTCACAGGCCTCACCCTATACCTAGTGAGTCTGAAACTCTGAGGATGGGTGAGGCCCTGCAATCTATATTTTAACAAATTCACCCCAGGACTCAGATACAAACTCAAGTTTGCATTCTGCTGTGATGTGAAAGGCGTGGGCTTGCCAGTGAAGGAAGATCCAAATATAACAGGATCCAAAAAGAAGCTTATCTCTACAGTAACTTTGCTTGCTTTCTCTGTCACTCTCTGGTTTCACAAACCTACAGAGATCGCATATTTTTTCGAAAGAAGGTAAATAAAATTGGAATTTGCTTCCTGGTTGTTGCACACATGCCTCGCCTATTTCCCTTGTTGATTGGGAGATACCTGGAGTTGAAGAACATGTGTCATTTGTCTACATACTCCAAAGCAACAATTAGTGTAATGCTTCATGTTTAATAAGCATTTGTTAATGGTAAAAATAAACTGTTCCTTTAGAACAAAGCAAGTTTTATGTCTTGAAAGCACAAAAACAACCAGTTAGAGGTGGTGGATCTTACTGCTACGTGGGCTGTGTGTTACATTTTCCTGTGATATGAAAAACATTACCACAATCAAGAAAAACAATTCAAATTAAGTATCCTATTAATTTCTGATCAATTGCACCATTTTCCTATATTAAGGAAAATTGTATTCTTAAGTCAGTCCCAGGTTCATAACACATATCAGTAAATCATGGTTGATGATGATAATATAGATATCAGGGTTATAATACCTTTAGATAAAGAAATCATTGGAAAATTTATGTCATTCACGGTAATCGAAAACAAATTGATGCTGATCAGCAAATTGGCAAATATTTGCATAACAACCAAACTACTAAGAAGAAGTATATGTTATTACTGAAATAAGATGACTTTTGAAAATGCTACAAAGACCATAAAATCAAACAGAGATGGTTGAAAGCAATTTCCTTCCTGCACACAGATTTATGGCTCAGTTGATCAATATTTGAATCAGATGTGTGGCTTTCAGTTGTTAAGCCATTTCTCTACACACTGTAAATTAATATTAACGAGGAATCCAATGGCATTCTGAAGCAGCATTCTGTCACTATGCTGGAGTAATCATTGATCTTAGTTTTAAATATTAATGCAATGCAATTTTTTGTCAGTGTAAGGCCATAATTGCACAGAAACAGCAAGACCTAAGTCAGGTGAGACTCTCTCATGGTAGATTTGAGAGCGAAGCTGTCAATGGTGACTGGTTAGCAAAATGTGAATCACTCTCCAGCAATAGGCAGATTTTTCTGAATGATTACCTCTCTCTTAATGAATGGCTGACCTTTAGGGTTGTTCAGTTTGCAGTTTTGGGCCAGTCTGTTCCAAGAGCTACCTGGAGGCAGAGACACAGTAGTTCATTCTGAACAAGTAATTCAGTCATAAGGTCAGGGAACAGAGCCACCCAAACCAGCTGGCACTGTCTACCAGGGGAGAGAAGAGCAGAGGGAGAAGTGACAGTGGAAGGTCCCATCCCAGCCACCTCCGTGATGTCTCAGGAGGCCTGACAAAATATAGACAACATGTTACTGGGCTTAGTCCTACTGTTTACATCTGATAGAGTGACAACAGGGTATTTTAATAATCTCGAAGTAGAGAAAATTTTCACTTTTCTCAAGGTGTGGGAAAGCTCTTTAATTAAGATGAGAGGATTTCAAATCCTAGTTTATGTGTCTCAGAAATGTCAAGAACAGAAAGAGACCAGATCTTGTCACCCTGGCGGAGTCCCTAAACCAGATCCCATCTTCCCTTTGGGACCTCTGGCCTAGAAAACATAGGTGGTATCAGGCATTGGACAAGGACAAACGCTGTCTTTCTCTCTTTCACAGCTCCAGATGGGCTTCTCAGAGTTCTGTGTCTAAAACCTATTTCCTATTTTTTTCCAGAGTAAAGGATAAGCATCATTATTGATGTTATTAATAACAAAAAGCTTATGAATTGCCTGCCTGTGATAGGAAATTACATCAAAATAAAAAGTACTTCTGAAGTATGTGTCTACATATTTTGCCATGCCTGACACAAATTTATGATGGTGAATTTTTAATTAAGAATTTCTTTTAAAGTCATTAAATAGCTGTACTGACACCTGTTCAACTTTAACAAGCAATGTCAACTTTTTTGAATCTCTAATTATGCTAATATCACTTTTTTCTTAAACCAAAAAAACTGAAATGCTATGATTTAGTTTATGTTAATTTCACATGTTAAGTAGTCTTTATTCACAAAAATGTCAGACCAAATGAAGCTGGGCTCTGATGTAAATTGTTACCCCTAAAAGAAAAATTCTGAAGATCTAATCTCCTTTTTATGCATTTCTGCCACTAGGAGGCTTCTGGTATAAAGAAAGGAACACTTAACATTCAGGAAAATCACATTCTAATCTAAGCACTATCATCCTTTCAAGCCCTACCTCTTGTTAATATGAATAGGGAATTGATTCATGTCATCTCAGGCAAGTGATCAGGTGTGACGGTGAATAATTTGATTACATAGAGACACTTCCAAGTGCAAATAGGTTATAGTAGAAGTGATGTCTGAGTAATATGTTTGAGATTTAAGCCGTGAATTTAAACTCAGGTCTTTGATTCCTCCATGTAGGGGTCTTTCTGCTGCTGAACACTGTGAAATTTGATTGTAATGGTCAGAGTCAATTTCCAGACGCCTCTTGGAAAAAATAACCTCTTGAAGACAGTGCACCAGTGTACTGTATGTCTGTTTCCTAGACCAAAGGGGAGGTAGGCTTTTTATTTTCATATTTTAGCTCCAAGTGTCTCTTCATGCTATAGAACTCACGCTAAAAAGATGAAAAATTGCTGTTTGTAAAGAAGATTTCCTTGGAACATAGTCAAATAATACATTTTAAATGTCTATTTTATGGTTTGTTAGTTTATTTGTTGTTTTGTGAGACAGATTGTCACTATTGCCTGGGTTACAGGGCCATGATGTCAGCCTAGCTTACAACAACCTCAGACTCCTGGATTCAAGTGACCCTCCTGCCTCAGCCTCCCGAGTAGCTGGGACTACAGGCACCTTTCACAACATCTGGCTAGAAGGCTCAGTGCATGGCTCATGCCTGAAATTCCAAAGACTAGGGAGGCCAAGACAGAAGGATCACTTAAATCCAGCAGTTGGAGGTTGCAGTGAGCTATATTTGCACCATTGCACTGTAGCCTGTGCAACAGAGCAAGACCTTGTCTCTAAAACAAAACTGAACAGAACACTTTAAAAAGAGAGATTTCATAATCTATTTTCATAGGTCTTCCGGTCTCTATCGCCACACTGAAGGATGGTCCATCTTCTATAAAACGTGGTACAGGCAATGCAGCCTAACATCCATGGTGTGCTTGAGAATAGATTCTTCCTCAGCTCTGGGCAATGTCTCTGAGATCTGTTTTGGTGTGGGTCTCGCTCCTTAATGGCAAGAGAGTGAAAGAGAGGCACTTGGACTTGCAGAGATTTCAGACCACCGAGGCTTGTACAAAAGGAAGGTCTTTATTGGTGGGGGGAGGGAGGCTGCAGAGCAGCACCAAGGAGCAGAGAAAAGAGGAGAGAAAAGAGGAGAGAAAAGAGGGGAGAGAGATAAGGAGAGAGTGGGGAAGAGAAGAGAGAGAGAGTAGAGAAGAAAGGCAGAGGGAGGTGGGAGAGAGAGAGAAAAAGGAGGGGGGAACATATTATATAGGGAAGTTTCAGAATGGTGACAGGCTGGTGGGATAACCAATAAGGAGTTATTCCTCCAGGAAGGAGCCATTAGGGGCGGGCAGCAGGAAATTGGAACAGGGTGATGAGGTAAGCAGGCCACTCCCTGTGCTAGGGAGGAGTTGTAACTTTAAGGACAGGAAGAGGCTTTTGGGGGGAAGGGGCTTTCTGAGGCAATAATCTAACAGAGACGACTTAGTATGAAAAGTCTGGGGAAGGGTTATCTTAGTCCAAAAGAAATCTGAGGATAATACTGCAGCCAAATTCTTTGGAGAATTATTTAATCTCTCTGTAACATAATAACTGTATCTTCTTCATAGCTTTTTCCCCCCTTTTCCGAGACTACATAGGTAATCTATTAAGAAACCTCTATGTCCTGACACACAGCAAGGAGCCTCTCTGGTAACCATGTTGTCCATTAATGTCTCTCCAGTCATCCTTCTCTAGTGCTTACAGCTCCTCTGAACTCGAGAAAGTGTTCTAGACCAATTTCCCGAGTAGAATGTGTGGGAGTAGGTTAAATGACACTGTTATCTTTTTGTCTTTATGTGATATCTTCTACCTTCACATTATAAAGATATGATGGGTTTGTGTGGTACTAAGGGTGTGGCATCTAACTGGAAGTCAGACCAGTCATCATTATGCTTCCATGGAGCCCAGTAACCAGTGATTTATACAAGAAAAACTAAAACCACTGAAATTTTTTTAAAAAACCTCTTAAACTGGAGATTCTGAACCTGAGATTCATGAATGGGTTTCGAGGTGTAGAAAACCACCTGACATTTCATTGAAACAGATTTTCTTGACCTTGGCACTTGTCCTGTGCACTCTGCTTAGCAGGATCCCTGATGTGTCCTCACAAGATGCCAGTAACATCTCCCATTCATGGGTTAGGATAGTGAAAAGTATCTCCAGACCTTGCCAAATATCTCCTGGGGGCATATTCTCTCTTCTGCTTGAGAACCACTCTCATAATGCCTGATACACAGGACTTGTGCATTTTTGTTCTCCTGGAAGGCTTGTCAGTTTCATTATAGTCTTAAAAATGTCTATGACCTCAGAGAGTTAGAACTAATCCCTAAATGTCTTTCAGACTGACAATGGAAAAACACATGTCCAACTGAGGTTGTGCAAAAAATGGTAAGCCATGACAGCTCATTAAAATACGCAATTTGAAAATTTAGTGCAAAATATATACTTACCCATTTCTTACTTTCATTTATGAGACAGAGTCCCACTCTGTGGCACTCTGGTGTCACAGCTCACAGTTACCTCTAGCTTTTGGGCTTAGGCAATTCTCTTGCCTCAGCCTCCCAAGTAGCTGGGACCACAGGCGCTGGGCACAATGTCGGGCTATTTTTTGTTGCAGTTTGGCCTGGGGCAGGTTTGAACCCGCCACCCTCAGTATACGGGGCCGGGCCCTACTCACTGAGCCACAGGCGCCACTCCCATTTATTATTTTCAACTACTCTAAAAAGGCACACTACAAAATCTGTGTCTGGGAAAGCATCTTACTTCAAAACCTGTTATTCTCAGATGGTCTGCTTCTTAAAATACAGCCTTGAGTTGATACTCCTACAACCATGTACAGAATCCAGCTCTAAACTGCCAAAGGGATTAGTGCTAAAGACAAAATCATAATAATAATAATAATAATAATCAAGTCCAGAGGGGAAATCAAAACCAGTTTTTTCTTAGAAAAAAGATCAAATGGCGGTACAGATAGCAAAAAAACTGGTAGCAAGGAGGGAGGAGGGACAGAGAGATAAGGGAGGCAGCAGCCCAAGAAAAGAAAAGAGAGAAGAGGAGGGATGGAGGGAGGCAGGGGGAGAGAGAGAGAGAGAGAGAGAGAGAGAGATTCTGAAAAAGGTTTCCAAAGAAGGTGTCCCTAGGGAGAGTCTCAGTAGAAGTAGAAGTAGAAGCCTCTGCCTGGATGGTCTGGAAAGGCAGCCGCTCCCACAGAACATGTGACCCTCGTGTTGTCCCCTCTCCTCTCATTCTCACGTCCACATGCATCTCATTCACCACCTGCCAAAGTGACCACTTGTCAAGAGAGTCTTCAAAGCTCAGAAGGGTCACTTAGACCACTCTTTAAGGTCCTCTTCCCACCTATGTCTTCTAAGGGCGGGAGGAAAATGAGACAGAGCAGACTCAGAAAAGCAAACGGGGAAGACCCAAAGAGACCAACGCCATTTCTCCCCTACTTCTCGGCCCGATTGCCTCCCGACTCTCCACTGTGAAAGAGACTGACTAAGAGCGGCTCACTAGGAGGGGGCTCGTGGCTTGGGGAGCCGGGGAAACTGGCCCTGGAGTGGGCCTGGCCCGGGCCCTGCAGTGGGGCTGCCCCTCCACACCCGCGCCCCAGGAGCATCCTCCGCAGTCTGGTCCAGTCCAGTCATTCTGCTCTGGGTCCCCCGGGGCGCCAGGGGAGGAGACCGGAGAGAGAGGAGGGCGCGCAGCCAAGGGGAGGAGGTGCTGCCTCACCCACCAAGAAGAGCTGACCGGCCCGCGCGCGGTCACAGGTGCCGGAGCGCGCCAGGGACACGCCGGAATCCGAGGCGGCGTCTCCACTGGCGACCCATCTCCTGGGCCAGCCCTGGTCTGCCAGGTCGGCCCCGGGTCTGGAGGCTGTTAGAAACAGCCAGGAGCGCGGAAGAAGAATAGGACGGCCTTGTTTGCTGTGGCCGTTCCGGCCGGGGAAAGACAGCAAGTGGTGTGCGCGCTGGGAGCCGGGAGAGAAGGTGGCCGCCGCCGCCGTCCGCGGGAGGGAAGCGCCGGCTGCCCCCAGGGTTGGGCTGCGCCGCTCTCCCCTGTCCCTCTTCCCCACCTCGGAGTCGGGCCGCTGGGGCTGCTCGGACTCCGGACTTCCCGGGCCGGGCTGATCGGTAGCTGCCGCCTCTGCCTGGGGTGGGGGTGCTGCCTTCCCATCCTAATCCCCTCCATTCGCCTGGAGCCGGCTGGAAAATGCCCCTCTCCCCGCCTTAGAATTGAAGGATCAAGCGTGTCTCCGTGGGTGAAGTGGTTGGGTGAGGCGTCGCAGGGGGCTGGGCGAGGGCGCCTCACAACAGGTGGAGATGAGGTCCCCTCTTGGCCACACCACTCCCTGTGGGTCTTCCTTGGCTTCATGGCCCAGATAGACCAACTTGAGCTGCTGACTGCAGGTGACAAGATGCAGGAAAGAAG
>NW_003852501.1:5185786-5192926 GCF_000181295.1 Otolemur garnettii | reverse complement strand
GGGGGAAAGGAAAAAGAGGGAGAGAAAGGGAGAAAAGGAAAGAAGTAGCCAGACAGAGCTCCCTTTGAGTGATACCCAGAACTGAATGAAGATGAGGTAGTGGATGGATAAAAAAGGAATAGGAGACATTAGTTCTGGGGATGGAACTCTAGGGCGAAAGATCTGTGTACTTGGGTATTTCTTTCTTTCTAGAAAGTGTGGGCAATGTTTAAGGAACACTTTCTGAAAGGTAGGAGCGGCTGGAATGACTGGGAAGTGTGGATTACTGCTCGGAATGTACAATCCCTCAGCTCCAGAAATGTTTTCCAAGGAGAATATTGGAAACAATGAATCAGACTTGCTGGTAGAAACGAAGTCACGCACAAGCTTCCTTTTACACTAGAAGATGGTTGTGAAGCCTGAAGGAATTCTCAAATGCTGCTGAGTGAGTCCTAGGAATGTCTGAGAATCGTTCTATTCAATGTATTTGCCTCTGGAGACTATAATTTTTTTTAATTTATGGCTCTTTGCAATTGTGAAAAATTAGCCTATTTTGTTTAGTTTATGCAGATAGTTAAAAGGACACAGAAAAGTTGCAGCAAACTTTGAGCATAAGCTTGCAAGCCAAATAAACCCTGGTGGGTTCATTTTATTTTAATATCCTAAGTTATGTTTACTGCAAGTTAAAATTCTACATTACTTTTAATGTGAGGATATGAAATGGATTCCTTGACTTGGCAAATAGAAAGTCATTTATTTCTTTAAGTAAATATCTCTCATAGTTAATTTGGGAGCACTGACAGGAGATAAAGACCTGAAAAGGCTTGGACAAAACTGGAGTTATGGAGGAGCTAGTAGAGAGAATTAGTTCTTCCCACTTTTGAAATGTTCAGGCAAGTTTGACTGTTTATTAAGTAAAACTTGGAGACGAACTGAAATCATGTTGTCACTTCTCTAAAAGCCTTTAACTTTGCGTATGTCCTATTGTTGTTTTATCAGGGATCATCCTTAGTGCAGAGGACAAGAACTTGATGCCCAGTAAGCCTGAAGCTCCATTCTGCTAATAGAGACTCCCAGGTCCCTGTTATTTCACACCTTCATTCCCTCCTGCAGTCCCAGGACATTTACTTGAGGATCTCATTGCCCTGTCTGGTGAAAGATGGCAGGCAGCCTGACTTATGCTGGGGTGATCTGGGTTTGCACTCCTTTTTTTGTGCTGCCACTTCCTGTGTAGGTTTCTTTAGGCCTTATGGGCTCTGGGGTCACAGGTTGACAAGCCTGTGTTCTTTGGTTCTTTCGGAGGTGCTGGTACCTGGTCTATAATGAGAGTCGCCAGATGATGGTGATGGGGGAGTGTGGGCGCTATGTCTCCTTTCAGTGCATCCCCAGTGCAGAGTGGAGGATCTGCACCATGGGCACAGGCCTGGGCTGCAGCCTCCTCCTCCTGGGGGTGCTCACTGCCCTCATGGGCTGTTTTGTCTCTGAGCTCATCTCCAGGACAGTGGGAAGACTGACTGAAGGAATTCAGTTTCTGGGGGGTAAGGGACTTGCTGAACTTTAGTTGTTTACTGGAATACTCAAGCAGTGTTAAAAATTATGTTCCAGTTATCTAATGAGGCTACTGTAATTGGCACTTGGAATGCACAGGAGACATGGATTTGGAATGGCTTTGCAATAGATTGCCAAAGTCATAGATGTTTTTCGAATCACTCTGCAACTGTAAGAACTCTTCATTTCTGTATATCCTTAGACACAGATAGCATTGACCTGCTGAGTACCACTTGAATAAGAGAATATTTAGTGAATGATGTTTGCTTGCCTCAAATAGAGTGGATGTGAGACAATAACATCTAGCTTGTTTGTAATGTAGTAGGGAGACAGTTTGCATTTTATACCTTCTTGCTCTTTATGTTCAACAACAGGCAATTAGATTATCTTTGTCTTACTGGAATCCTCAGGTCTTTAGAGGTAAAGATTACATAGGAAAGTGGGAAAGTTTTTTGATTCAGTTGTCACCATTAGCATCTAATGTTCCTTGATGAAGGCAAAATTGACTCTTGTCTAATCATAAACTATAGTCCTACATAAGTGTTACTGTTTCAAATGAGAGATCAGTTTCCTATGAACATCTATGAACTTAACTGTGCTGCAAAGATACCTAAGGGCTTACTTATCTTATCAGGTCTTAACGTCCCTGAATGCTTCTGCTGTGGAAAAAAGAAAATAAAAGAGTATTTAGTGAATGATGTTTGCTTGCCTCAAATAGACTGGATGGTTTCACTAACATCAGAAAAACTATGATTTTTACTTGGATTTCCTCCCATAAGTCTTGCTTCAATATCTATGGTCATATGATTTTAATTGTACTTCATGTGTTTTCCACTGTGCTTTTCATCCCCATTCTTCAACCTGGCTGGCTGAACTTGTCTGATTTACAATCCACCCTGGTGAAATATGACACCCTCCATAGATGGTGCAGAGTAAAGGGAAATAGGAAGCCTGGACAGCTCTGTACCATCTATGGAGGGTGTATTTGTAACTTCATTACAAGGCAATACTCTCTCTTCCGTTGAGTGTTTTCTTACAGTCTTTTGTGAAGAATCCAGAAGAAGAAAACAAAAATTAAATGGATTGTCAGGATCTGCTTCTGACACCACTTGTCAGGGCTCGGGACTGGCCAGGGCTCAGGACTGGCCAGGTGACTGGCCAGGTCTCAGGCCCCGCTTAGGTAGGTTCAGGATGCGGACCACTAAGCTACCTTGCTCAGGAACAGTTTCTCTTAGGTGCTTGAGGGCTATCTACTTTCTCTGGAGAGAGAGGGAGAGACAGAATATCTTAGAGAGAGTAAAGTAGTCTTCTTAGAACAGATAGATCTTAGTCTCTAGCAGAGCTTGGTAATCTTCAGCAGAGAGTCCCCTGCTGGCGTTCTGCAGGCAGGAGAGGAGACAGAGTCAGAGTAAGTGGATCTGTGATAGAATGCGCATGCTTTTTGACTGCCTGCTCCTCCAGCCTAATATAAGGCTGATCTCGTGCCTCTCAACACCACAGGTGTAGAGACTGCCAATTCACCAATGCTCTCATCTCGCGAGCTCTCTCATGCTAGTTAGAACTAAATCTCTCTCCATGCCCTTTTCACCAAGGTGTTCCATTACAGGTATTTCCTATAACTCTCACTCTTCCTAGCCATAGGCTATACGGGCTGCTAGAATGGATAGTCTGAGATAGCCTCTACATATCAGAAAATCCCAGGGTTTTTTTTTTTTTTTTTTTAGGTTATTTGATGTAAAAATTTCAAACAATGTTTTAAGTATGGTTTTATTCTTGTGTTTAATGTGCAAGTGGCATAAAGTTTTGTGTTTTGAAATATGAGAATAATTTGCAGTCCTTTATTTTCTTACTGGATGTAACTTTGTTCTCTGTTTTCTTTTTCCTTTTGGTTTTGCAAAACCAAACTTGGAGATGGTTTGGGGGACCCTCTGTCCTGTCTTTACAGCTTCAATGTTGAACACTGCCGTCTTACATGTGATAATGTATATTTACACAAAAATATAGTATAATTACTAGGAAACATAATGAGTTTGTCATTGAAAGTGGAAATATACATCTAAAGTTTGAAACCACAGGTTTCAAAAATAAAACTAATGCCAGGAATATTTGAAATTTTTTCTTAAAGAATAAACTGAGTTTGGTGTTTGTATTTCATTTGGCTTGGGGGAAAAAAGCTTTGGCAGTTTCATTTTCTCCTCTTATGATAAATATTCCTTTCCATTTTTCCTTCATTTTAGGGCGGGCACTGCTATTATTTCTGGCAGAACAGGAAAGTGCTTACAAAGAGACATCAGTTTTTATTGATGATCTTTAAACATGTTATGAAGGAAGGCAACAGGAAGTGAATCTGAGACCCATGAGATTCGTGCTTCCTACTCTAAGCTCTGTATAGATGTTTTGAATTATACAGAGCTAAATATTCTATTTTACAGAATACCCAGGGGAGAGAGCTGGGGAAGTTATATATGTATATATATATATTGTTAAAAGAATCAGGTTTTCTTTGTATATGCTTTTCATGAACGCTGGCTTGGTAAGAGTTAACTGACATTAAGCTAAGGATATAATTTGTTACTAGAAATTGTTATTCTCTCGTTTTGCATATATGTTTCTCACTGATGGCAAAAATAATTCTGAATATGAACTCTAAGAGGGTTGTCTGAGTCTAACCTCTTGAAGGTACAGGTAAATATGCATATTACCAAAGATAACAGTAAATTTAGAATTAAAAAATAACTTGAAATATGGCAAAAGTTTTGAAAAATCTTAACTTAATCAGTATTATTTAATGAGAGATCAGATGAGCAAAGAAAAAAAAATAGCTTCAAAAAGAACTCTTCCTGTTGTTCATTTCCTAATTGTTAGGGTTCTTAGTCATAAAAACTTGCATGGTTAATCATGTTATTTGCCTTGCTTCATTACATGTTTAAAGATAATAAATCTTATTTTATAAAAAGGACTTTACCTAACAAATTCAATCAGTGTAACCTAGTTCTTTGTACCCTCAAGGAATTCCCAATAATATGGGAATTTGTCTTAGTGGGCCTTAGTGTCCTAGACTAAGACAGAAAGGCCTAGGCTATAATGGAAAAATACCAGTTAACTCCTAGCAAATTTCTGGACTGCAAGCTTTCAAAAAAAAAAAAAAATGAAATAAGTCTAGTTCACTCCCAAGATAGATGGGACAGTACTATTTAATTTCTTACTCCTACTTCACTCCAAGTTTCTTGCTTGGCTAACTCCCTGGGAAACAGACCGGGAGGTACCAACTGTTCCTGGACTGACTTTTAAACAATACCAGATGGGGAAAGTACTGAAACTAAGATGTATGGGGGGAAAGCACTGAAACTAAGATGTACAGAGGAAAATATTAAAACAAAAATGTATGGCTAACTTATCAGAAAATTCTGCTTGTGTACAATGCTTGCTTGGTACCCTGCCCGGATGCACCTGGACAAACTGTATGCCACTAGGATGCAGACCAAGCCTTAAAAACTGGACCCCTTAAGCACTCGGGGCTGCTCTCAGAAACCCCATGTTGGGACACTGAGACAGTCACCAGATAGCACTTCAAAAGACTCTTCTTTAAACTTTATTTGTTTCTACTTTTGTGGATTTTTTCTTGTTTAGCAGTGTTGTATTTGTGGAACTCTTGGGCACAACAAATAAAAAAAAGATAATAAAAACTGATTTCTCTTTGTAAGCATTTTCCTGTTTGGAAAAGAATTTCTTTCTTTTTCTTGTCTAATTCTTTTGGGTAGAACTTTCAGTACATGGGTCACTATGAAAGTTTTGAGGTAGACTGTGTTATGGTCCGTTATTTCACTACCAAGAAAGACGGTCTACAGCGTCCTTTCTGATTCAGGTCCAAGTGTAAACTTGCTCAGCTTATCAGTGTTGCTGGGAGGGCTTCATTTGTTTCTGCTTTCATGGATTTTTTGTTTCTTGACTTTTGTTGATCTCAAAACTTTTGTCATTCACCACATACTATGTTGAATAGAAGTGATGAAAGCAGGCATGCTTGTCTTGTTCCTGATCTCGAGGAAAAGTTTTCATTCTTTGAAAATTGAGCATGAGGTTAACCGTGGGGTTTTCAGGTACAACCTTTATTATTTGAAGAACACTCATTTCTTGAGTGTTTCTGTTATTAATGGATATTGAATTTTATCACACACTTTTTCTGCATCAATTGAGATGATCGTGTGGTTTTATTTCTTTATTCTATTAATGTGGTACATTGGATAGGTTTTTACATGCTGAATAACAAGATCGACACAATTGATGAGGCTTTAGCTAAAATGATGAAGAGAAAAGGAGAGAAGGCTTAACTAAAGTCAGAAATGAAAAAAGGTACATCATAACTTATTTTACAAAAACAAAAGTAATTGTAAGGGAATATTATGAATAATTGTGTGTTAACAAATCAGATAACCCAGTGAAATGAACAAATTCATAGAAACACAGAACTTACCAGGACTGAATGACAAAGAAACAGAAATCTGAATGAAACCTAAATTAGTATGAAGATTCTATCAGTAAACAAAGAAAACGCAGGAGCAGATGGCTTCAGTGGAAAATTCTACCAGACATTTAAAGAAGAATTAATGCCAACCCTTCTCAAACATTTCCAAAAAATTGAAGAGGAGGGAACACTTCCTAATCATTCTATGAATTCATATTACCTTGAAACCCAAACAAAAGAATTATAAGAAAACCATAGACCAATATTCCTAATGATTATCTATGCAAAAATTCTAAATAAAATAACAGCAAAGTGAATTCAATAGCATATGAAAAGGATTATACATTATGACCAAGTGGGATTCATTCTTGGAGTATAAGTCTAGGTCAACTTGACTGCATCCCTGGGTGCCCAGGTTAAACATTATCTCTGTGTGTGTGCACACGGATATTTCTGGGTAAGATCAACACTTGAATTGGTGAACTCAGCAAAGTAGACTGCCTTCCTTAGGACTTGAATAGCACAAAAGATGGAGGAAGGTTGAATTTGCTGCCTTTTCTTCCTGTCTGCTTGAGTTTGGACATCAGTCTTCTTTTGATCCCAGACTGAGGTTCACACCATCAGCTCTCTTCATTCTCAGGCCTCTGGGCGTGGGCCAATATTACACCACAAGCTTGTAGATGGCAGATTGTGGTACTTCTCAGCCTCCATTATCACAGGAGCCAATTCCTTGTAATACATCTCCTTTAAAATATTTATCTCTATCATCTATCTATTTAATCTATAATCTCCTTTTGGTTCTGTTTCTCTGGAGAACCCTAACTGATATAAATTTAACCACATACAAAAACTCTACTAATTATAGCTCTACCCCTCACTTTATGTGACTGGATAGCACAAATTCCATTTTTATAATAATACTCTTTGCTGATTAACATAGATTTATAGCTACTTAGTATGCGTATGTCTTTTGAATTCTGTAAAAATTAAAAAGGGAGTTATGAACCAAAATTCTAATAATATGTTTTTTGTATTTATCCATGTATTTATTTATTAGATAACTTTATATTTATATATGGCTTAGAGTTTCTGTTTAGTGTCTTTTTCCTTCAACTTAAAGAGCTCATATTTTCTTTTTTTTTTTTTTTTTT
>NW_003852501.1:5139143-5179852 GCF_000181295.1 Otolemur garnettii | reverse complement strand
CTTTTCTTCCATTCTGTTAATCTTATTTGCTATCCACATTCTGAACTTGATTTCTGACATCCCAGCCATTTGCTTGTGGATGGGGTCTTCAATTGTGTCTTCCCTATTTTCCCTTGGAGGAGTTGATCTACTCTGGTTATTTGAGTTGCCAGAGTTTTTCCGCTGATTCTGCCCCATGTTGGGTTGACCTTGTTTGGAGGCCTTATCAGAACCCTTCAGTTGATGGCTTCTTCTGGTTGCCCAGAGAGACAGGCAAAGCATGTCTGTTGTCTTCTCTCAGTTCTCGGGTGCTGGGGCAACCGGGGTGCAATGGAATGGCAGCAACTGCACAGGAGTGTGTGTGGCCGGATTAGACTGCATTCAGCCTGCTGGGGCGACCGGGGGCAGGAGACTTGCAGCAGCTGGATCAGTCCTAGTTCAGCACCCTGGAGCAGCCAGGGTGTGGAGGAATGGCAGCGGTAGCACAGGGTACCCAAGCAACCAGATCAGTCCTAGTTCAGCCTCACCAGAGTAGCTGGGGGGGAGCAGAGGACTCCTTCACCATTGCCTGTTGGATGCATTCAGCACTAGCAAGCCAATCTTTGCCCTCTCATCGCGGGAGCCGGGAGCAGGGAACTTCCCCATCTCCATGAGTGGGACGTACATGGCTCTAGCAAACAGTTCTGGGCCCGCCCAGAGTGGTAGACCCCTCCACCACCATTTGCAGGGCCTGTGTGGCTATAGCAAGCAGTTCTGGGCCCACCCAGCTTGGGTGCCTGGAGTGGGGAACTCCTCCCCTGGCCCCCGTGGGGTGTGCGTATCTCTAGCAAGCTGTTTTGGGTCTACCTGGAATGGAGGACTCCTCCACCACTGCCCGCAGGACACCCACAGCACTAGCAAGCAGCTCTGGGCCTGCCCAGAGCAGGAGCCTGGGGTAGGAATCTCCTCTGCCACCCATGAGGTGTGCCACTCTAGCAAGCAGTTTTGGGCCCACCCCACTCCGTGAGGACAAATGGACCCACCTGGCAAATGGGTTTGTCTGGGAAGGTTAATACCTCCTTCCCCACCTTGCACCCAGTCACTCGTAATCCCCTAGGTCTGTGACCCTATTCACTCCAGTAGGCCACTGCTCCCAGGGTTTATGACTGGCAAAATCAGCCAGAAATCTGAATTTGGCAGGGGAGCCTTGCGTGTTTAAATTAGGCTTCTGTCCTGCTAGATTCCTCTACAAGTCAGAGGTTCCATTTAGCTCTGGGCAGCAGACAAATAGCAGTTTACACTCAAGGTGTCAATTCTAGCCTCTGCCCACCCACTGCCTTTGTCTCAGCTGTATTAGACCCTGAGGGCTGGTGCTTTACTTATGAAAGTTATCTGCATTTTGCCTGTGGCTGCTGTCTGGAACCTCTGGTTACCCAGAGAGACGGGGCTGTAATGGCATCAGTTCGCAGCTCAGGATGCCGCTGTTGCTGTATTGGTGTCCCCTGAGCTGATTTTCTTCTCCTCATGCCTGTGCCACAGTCAGCACAGAACAGCACCAGCTCTTTCCCCCTCCACTTCTCTCAAGGAGATGCCAGAGAATCTGGATTCCATAGGTAACAATCCTCTAGACCTCGGAGTGGGTGGGTGGAGACTCCTCAGAGTTCAATGTTGCAGGTGGGGAATATATACAATTTTATACAGTTTTACAGTTTTATGCCTGGCCGGAGGGTACCATGGTGCGCCAGCAGGGGTAGGAGGTCCAGTTTTTAGGGAGTCTCTCTCGTGGGATAGAGTGGGAGGAAGTTTGAACTCTGCTCGCTTGTTTGCATGGAGTAAACTGTGAGCACTTGTTGTGGGGGAGGGGACTCCCGTCTGCTTGGTGGTGGATTTTGTACCTTTTGGTTGTATTTTTGAAGTCACAGCTCTCCTCAGGAAGGTTGAAGTGCACTCTTCAATCTTCTCTCTTGGCTCTGCTCTAAACCATCAGCTAACTTGCTAAACTTCTGTCCTTTAAGCCTCTTTCTGGACGGGAGCTTCTGTAAAAAGCTGGCTGCAGTCCCCCATCTTGGCTCTGCCCCAATAAGTATTTGTTATGGACTGATTTTTTATGTCCTTCCCAAATTGATATGTTGATTCCCTAATGTCCAGTGTGATAGGATTTGGGAGTGGGACCTGGGGGAGGTAATTAGGGTTGATTAGATAATGAAAGTGGTGCTCTCATGATGGGATTAGCTCCCTGATGAAAAGAAACACCAGGAAGCTGCTCTCTCTCTAAGACCACCACCCCATCTGCCCTGTGAAGACACAGCAATAAGGTGCCACCTACAAACCAGGAAGGGAGTCCTTATCAGAAACTGACCATGCAGGTACCTTGATCTTAGTCTTCTAGTCTCCAGAATTATGAGGAGATAAATCTCTGTTTATTTAGCACCAGTCTATAGTATTCTGTTACAGCAGCCTGCATAGGTTAAGATAGTGTTTATTGAGTGCTTTCTAAATGCCCAGTATTAGGGTTGATACTGAGAATGAAAGAAAAATAAGACATAGTGCTGGATCTTAAGAATCACAGAGTGTAGTTTGGGCAACTGAAATGTAAACTAATAATAGTCCTCCCCAGATGTATCTCTTCTCCCAGGTGAGAGCTAGGAGAGGAGAGTTTTCCTAAAGTTTATATCAATGACACGGGTGCACATTATAATTGGGAGCCCATTTTACATAGCAAAATACAGTATGGTAGTGATCAGCATAATGATTGCTAATACTTTTTTGAGCACATACCATACACTCTTTTAAGGTCTCCATGTTAATTCATTTTATTCTATTAGGCACATACAAATAAGATTTCTATTTTCCTGATGAGGAACCTGGACCACAAGAATGTTAACTAAGTTGCTCCAGTTCACGGTATGATGATTTAAAGCAGCGGTTCTCGAAATGTGGGTTGCAACCAATGAAAATACATCCTGCATATCAGATATCTACATTATGATCCATAACATTAGCAAAATTATAGTTATGAAGTAGCAATGAAAATAATTTTATGGTTGGGGGTCACCACAACATGAGGAACTATATAAAAGGGTCGTGGCATTAGGAAAGTTGAGAACCACTGATTCAAAGTTTCATGCAACATGTTTGGAAACTCCTCTCTTCAAAAAGTGAGTACACTCCCCTCTTCCCTTAATTTGAATCAGACTTAGAGACTCAATTCTAATGAAGGGAGTGGGCTGGAAGTGCTACCATGTGCTTCCTGGAAGGGTAAAAGACATTGCCCCGCTCCTGGTTTTCTTGTGGGTTGCACTCCCCAGAGGAAGCCAGGCATTACATGGCGAGTGCTCTCAGGGCCACAGGGCTCTGAGGGGCTGTGCAGAGGCCCACAGGGAAGGACCAATGGCCAGACCAACATACCAGCTGTGTGAGGGAGCCTCACCAGTGATGGGACCTCCTGCCTCAGTTGAACCTTCAGATGACAACAACCACTTGATAGACCTGAGGAAGAACTGACCTCAGGTTTAACCCTCTTTTATTGTGTATTACTTTTAGGCAGGGAGGAAAATATAAATAACTCTTCTCTCAGATAAGATCACTTCTGCAAGTGGTTATTTGCCATTTGATGTTGACTGGGGCATTGGGATTGCCTCTCAGAAGATTGACTCTCTGCTGCCACCTTGTAGATACAATGAATGTTAATGATTTGCACAGGGTGGAGGTTCAGTAAATAGTAGTTCTTATTTCTCTCCCATATATGCAGTTAGGAGCAGATGAGCCTTGCCCCCAAATGGTGAGGTCGTTGTCAATAAGTAAGCATCAAGCATCACTTAATATGACACCACTGGCTGCAGCAAACCTACATTCCCTGCTCTCCACTTTTCAGTATCAAGGTAACTGGAAAATCTACTCAGAGATTCAGAAGACAGTTTGTGAGTAATCTCCTAACTACTTAGGACCACAGGAGACAGATGGTAGGAAACTACATAAAGTCTAGTGTTTAAGCAGTTTAAGGTAACTGGAAAATACTTGGAGACTCAGAACATAGTGTGTAATTTCCTGATTACTCAGGACCATGAGAGACACATGGTTTTAAAAATATTGCCCCCAAGAAGAGGTAATGTGATCCTGGAATTCCAATACTTATCCTCTCAGCAAGTAACACACCACAGTCCCTCTGTCCCCACCCGCACGTACTCTCCACACAGCAGTCTTGTTACTCTACTGCTTAAAATCCCGAACAAAGTTCCTGTTTTCCACCAGATAATGCAAAACTTTCCAGTTTCTGCCCTGCCTACCTCATCTCCCAACAATTCTCATAATTTTCAAGCTATAAGCACTAGACTTTATGTAGTTTCCCGAGTAACCACTTGTCCAGCTCCACACCACCTTTTAACCTAGTTAACTCTTATAGGATTTAGCCTAGATAGAGGTCATCTCATCTGGGATATCACCCTCCCTGCCACTGACCTCTCCCCTGCCCCTTGCTCTTCACTGCTAGGGTGGAGCCCCATCCTCCACGCTCCATACTACTCTAAAGACACCCCCCTGTGTGGGGTATGCTGTGTTGACATCATCTGTGTGGGTGTTTGTCTCCCCCAGTCCATTGTAAGCTCCTTGACAGCAAGTGCAGGATTATATTTAACTTGCATCCCCACCGTCTGGCAAACAGTAGGTGCTTAGTACATGAGATAATGTATGGAAAGTACTCAGCACAACACCTGATAGAATAAGTGTTCACTTCATGCATTTGTTGCTGCTGCTGCTGTGCATTTGGTGATGGAACAAATGGTCACTTCTCACCTATCCAACGCATCAAAATTGGTGTTTTTGGTTTGTTTATTTTTTTGTTTTCTTCCCAGCAACAACTAAAGAAAGAAGAGCTGGTTGAACAGAAAAAATAGAAAAGAAATCAATGAAGAATCTGAATACAGTAAATCAATAAAATATCAAAAGAGAGAAAAGATCAGCAATAAGTGAAATCAAGTGAGACCAATGACAAAATTAAACAAAGCAAGAGGAATTTGGCAAATTTTCATAGCAGGTAAAACCAGGATAGTAGCTTTGACAGAAGTGATAAATTCCTTACAATACGAGTCACGAAATACTAGATCAGATAAACCACTTGAAGGTACACAGCAGTAGACATCAGGGTATTGGCTAACTGGACCTTCTTTCATCTTCAATTTCTCTGATTCATTCATAAAATATTTACAGTAGGGCTGACACACATTTGTTACATCTTTTCCTATGTGCTCCCTCCCTTTTATTTTCCCAAGGAAAAAGTGTGCAGTATTAATATTTAGTTAACGTTACCAGGCTAGGGGACCGTGTGGATGAGAGGAGCAAATATCTAACACTAACAGTGGAGGAGATAGAAGCAGCCATCTCACTGGAAACTTTTTGATACAACATGATTATTTTGATTAGGTCTTTATAGGAATAAAAAAGAATAACTTGGGGCAGATTGCTTCTGGGTGTTTGTTGGATTATTCCTTTAATAAAGCTGATGATTACATTTCCTTAAAATAATAACCACACGTAACACACAAGTTGTACTTTATTCCTCTTGTCCCCTTCCACTGCCTTCTCCTCCCTCCTCTGCCCTGTTTTTCATCTAATAATTCCTAGGAGCAAAGCCAAACACTAGAAGAGCTGATATCACTATTCTCTTGCAGGTCTTTTCTTTAGTTTTAGAAATGTAGTCATATTTTCCAGCTCTTTGTGGATCAGAATTTTGCCTAACAAAAATATCTGTCAGAAGAATCTCTGAAAGAATTTAGAAAACTTCCAGCTTTCACTTTAGCTGGATTCTAGATGACTTATTTATTTATTTATTGGGTATTGTATTAACATGTAATACTATATTAAAAAAAAAAACAAAACTAAACTAAGCTATTAGGGATTTGTGAGCCACTTGGGCAAGGCCGTAGAGTGTGAAAAGTGAACAGGGGCCAGGGCCAGGGAGCTTCCTGCACAGCCCCTCATTTTAGTGACAGGAACCCAAATTTCAGGATACACAGTCAGGTCTCAAGGCTAGTAAAAGTCACAGTGTGGACAGGATCCCAGATGTCCTTGTTCTTCATCTAGAACTTTTCTCATACCAGGTGAGTGGAGTGGGTGGAGACGATTGAGTTGCTACCTATATATTTTTTCCTCCAGTCTAATTCTAGCAACATAACTATTGTGAAAATAACAACAGCCAATGCCCAGTGAATGCTTACTGTGTGTCCTGGACGGTTCTACACTTTGATGTGCCTGAACCTACTTCAGTCACAACATCATAATCCCCACCTTACCCATGAGAAAACTGAGGCACAACAGGCTATCTTACTTTCCCAGAGTAACCTACTTTAGGTAACAGAAGGCAGAGATGGGATGGGACACCAAGGCCTGGCTCCAGCACAGATGCACCCATTATATCTGGCAGCCTAGCAGCAAAAGTAGTCAGTCCTGCCTCTGAGGTGGGGAAAGCCATGGAAATGCCTATCCCCTGCCTGAATGTTGATATGTCATTGATTTCTAATGTCACTGTTGAGCTTTGCATTTTTTGTAACCCCTCTTTCATATATCCATTAATAAATGTGCAACCTCACTCCCTTAGAATTCTCTGAACATAATCACATTGATTTTGCAATGGTGTGAAAATATAAACTTGGTGATTTTTTTTCTATCTTTGTAAACTGCCTACATGTAAAAATATTAAGAATTCTTTCCCCAACCACTGATGAAAGTAAACATAATTGTAAACAAAAAGATTTATGAAAAGACCAGCATAACAATTTCTAGAAGGAAGAGAAATTTTTAATGTATATCTTCTATTGTAAACATCAGAAACAAATGACCTAATAATTTATAGAAATTTGTTTAGAATTTTTAACTAGAATATAACTTCGCATCAGACATCCTCAAAATATACTTCAACTGCGAAGTTCGGCTGGTAGACACTCCATGTTTTTGGTTTGTGTGGGTTATCCAGTTGCTCTCTTGGGAGATAAAGCCTACGGATAGAAAACAGAAATTACATATTCTATTTTAGGCTAACTGAAAAGCCACTCAGTGGGAGCCCCTTGTTACAGCTTTAAGAAAAGGACTTGCTCACCATGACCAGAGCCTCAGCCCCCTTTTTTGGTGTCCCTGTTGGCACCTTCCACCTTTCTGGTGAGATGCAAAATATCTAATGGTCAGTAACACATGTTACCGATTCTTTTAACATTGTCTATTATGGAATTAAGGACATTTCGGCTTAATAAAATATCTGCATTTTTATATATATGACAGAAGTCATTCAGAAGATAGATGTGTATTAAAACCCAAGACTAAAATACTGTGTCACTTTTAAATGATGGAAGTTGGCAGTTTTGGTTAAACAACAATCTCATGACTAACAGATACAGATTTACCAAGTAGGATATAAATTTCAATGTTATAGAAATCTTTAGAAACTCATATAAAAAAGATCTAACTTGTTGCTTCTCTAGTAGGGACATGGTATTTTTTTTTTTTTTTTTTTGAGATAGAGTCTCACTATGTCACCCTGGGTAGAATGCTGTGGTGTCACAGCTCACAACAACCTCCATCTCTTAGGCTTAAGTAATTCTCTTGCCTCAGCCTCCCAGGTAGCTGGGACTACAGGCGCCCACCACAATGCCCAACTTTTTGGTTGCAGTTGTTTAGCTGGCCCAGGCTGGGTTTGAACCTGCCACTCTCAGTGTATCGGCTGGAGCCATAACCACTGCTGTGCTACGGGCGCCAAGCCAAGGATGTGATGTTTTATTTGTTTGTTTGTTTTGAGACAGAGTCTCACTCTGTCCAGGCTGGAGCACAGTGACCTCATCATACCTCACTGCATCCTCAATTCCTGGGATCAAGTGATCTTTCTGCCCCAGCGTCCCAAAGTGGTGGTATTAAAGGGCCCGTTATCATGACCATAGTATTTTAAAGGGAAAAAAATGTATACTTTAGTAAGAACCACTTTGGAGGTGCAGCAACAAATGTACTCTCACTATGCATTGGCTGAGCTCTTCTCATGTTAGAAGTCAAAGTTTAGTGTTATACACATCCAGAAATAAAATGAGTCAAAATATGCCATGAAATACAAAGGTTACTCTATACAAGGCCATTAAGTGTGTGTGCATTTCATGTAGGGAGCCCAGATGTAATTTACTGTTGCCTCAATGGATGCAAGAAGTTATTAAATCAAAATCAGACTTGAAGAAAAAACTAGGTTTGGGGTAACAATAACCATCAATTCATGCCACATACAATCACAGCCACTTCTTCAACTCTGGCCTGAATAATTTTTAAACTTTAATTTTTTTCCTTTTCCATCAGATTGTATGGTGATACCAAAAATCTCAGTTTTTCATCACCACAGTACAAATGCTCCTTAAAGTAGAGAAGCTGTAGACTTAGGAATGAGTTTCCTGATGTGGTAGAAGGTCCTTTGGAATAAAAATCTTCCAATACAATTAATAATTAGTTTTTGTTTGTTTGTTTTAGAGAGAGGGTCTTGCACTTCTGCCCAGACTGCTGGCTCGGTTACAGCTCACTGCAGCCTCCAACAGCTGGGCTCAGGCAATCCTCCCACCTCAGTCTCCTGAGTAGTTGGGACTACAGGCACACACCACCATGCCTGGCCAAGTTTTTTACATTTTGTACAGATAGGGTCTTACTATATTGTCATCTCAAACTCCGAGCCTCAAGTAGTCCTCATGCTTTGGCCTCCAAAACTGCTAGGAATATAGGCAGGAGCCACTGCTCCTAGTGAGTACTTTAAAAAAGGTTTCCCAATGTAGTTATTAGACAATCATGTTTAAGTGGGAGAGCATCACTTAATGATTTTTCGGCTGTCATCCTTAATGCCGATTGTGTCTTGTAACTTCTGCCCCAGATGAGCTTTTAAGGAAGCTGAAGTCTCCCTAGATCCTGCCTTAACTTTAGCATAGAGTTTGGTGGTGGTCAGTCATCAGTAACTCAACACTTACTGGGGACTTGCCACATTCAAGGTACTAAGTAGACTCAGAGTAAACTTTCATGGGAAGAATTTATCACACTTGAGATCTGATTATAATATATATATGTGTGTGTGTATATATGCACATATATATTATATTATATATATAAATACATTAGACAGAGTCTCATTGTCTTGCTCAGGCTAGAGCTTAAATAACCTCAAACTCTGTGCTCAAATGATCCTCTTACCTCTGCCTTCCCAGTAGCTAAAACTACAGGCAAGCACTGCCCCTCTTGACTAATTTTTCTATTTTTACTTCACTGGCTTTTGCTCTTGCTCAGGCTGATGTGGACCTCCTGAGCTCCAGTGATCCTCCTGCCTTGACTCCACAGAATGCTGGAATTATAGACATGAGCACCACTCCCAGTCTGATTATAATACTATGCCATGGACCCTGAGGACATCCAGAGCAATTGCATTTTAAAATAACTGGAGTAGGAGGAGTAAGGCAATGAAGAGTGGGAACTCAAGGATTTTACCTTTTCTATGAATTGAGCTTATGACCAGCAGCCAAAGACATGCCCTTATGCCTTTTACACAGATACTCAAGATTAGATCGTGTCTACTGAATTATGTTATATGCATACCTGTTCTTTTTTATGAAAGATGTATGGAACCAAAAGAAGAATGCACAATTGTCATAGCCTTTAGGAAGATTCTAAAAAGATGTGATTAAGAAACGTTATTTTCATAAAAACATGAATACTGAGAACTAACCATTCTAAAAGGATTAAAATTACATTCTTTATTCCTTTATAAATTTGTCAAATAATTATAGCAATTAAATACAGAGCACTCTGCCACTTAGAACAAGACACTCAACTCACAAAGGAGGTGGCTTTAGGACAATGCTGTTAATTTATCTTGTTTTTATCAACATTTTCAAGGAAATATAGTTTTCCATGATAGGTATTTATACATTTAGACTTGATCTTTTAATCTGGTTCAGATACTGCTAAACAGAATCTACAAAGGACCTCTCTCTCTCTCTCTCTATGCCACAACATATAGAGAGAAGCATGTAGCAAATTCTTCTGATTTTCGTTGCCTCAGCATCTATTTTAAATCTATCCGAGTTTCTCATAGTAGAAGCCAGGGTCAGTTGCCCTTGATCTCCACCCCATCTCATTTCCTCAATGGGACCATCAAGATATTTGCCTTATACAGCCACGTCCTGGTGTCACCTCCCTGTGGGAGAACTAGTACAACCTACTTGCCCTACCCCACAGACCCCCAGGACTCCACACGGGCTATGTGGATGTGTCACCGTGAGCCCCTCTCAGTCACAGTGTGACTCCACGTAATTTGGGCCTGCCTGCATTAAACCTACCAATTAGACCCTTCCACACAGGAAACCTGCTCAGGTAACACCTTGGACCCCGTTAGAGACTTCACCTGTCAGGTCCCTCTCTCTCCATTGCTCCCCGAGCACTAGCCATGCTCAGGGGCTGGATGGCTCTACCCTGCTAGTTGGCCCTGGGAGGTGTGCAGCCCTCTTCTCTTTGGGGTCTGCAAGGAATACAAACTGCTTCTGTCATTTCACATGTTTTGTTGTGCTGCCTGCTGTTTCCCTGACCCACACACCCACATCTGACTCTCCTCCCAGTCAGGGGCTGTCTTGGTAGGAATAAACTGCACAGGAGCCAGACGGAGAGCCACAGGGTGTCTTTCATAAACAGATTTCTTTGAGAGGGACACGTGGTTAAGGGTCAGATACTTAGGCAGTGAGCCTCCCGCCAGGATAAAAAGTATCCCTTGAAAAGCACACTGTGAACATCTAGGACCACCTCACCTGCACCCGGAGCCCCATTGAACAGGGCGAGAGTGTAGGGTCCACTCTCCAGAGACAGAGCTCACAACCAAATTAGAAGAACACACAATACTTATAATCTATTTTACAAGGAGCAGTTATGCTGAATAATTAACCAACATTATTGGTGATGACAGAAATACCTAAAATGTTTTGAAAGTGCTTTCACCTCACAGCCCTTGATAATCACAAAGGCTGATTATGACCAAGGTCCCCTGGGCCAGTACTTTTATACCATTGCTTTTGCTAAGAGGCCACTGTTAAGCAAGAATTCAGTGACTCCAATCTTCAAGGGAAACATGTGATGTGGGAACTATCCAGGTCACTTGCTTCACTATACTGACCGCTTCCTATGTGATAGATTCTCCTTCAGCAGCCACCATGCAGAGGATGAAGGAGGGCATAGGAAAATCATTTTAAATTGATCAACATAGCTACCTGTTGGCAGTTCTGATTGGCATTTTAATACAGACAGCAAAGAAATTAAACTATCAAGGCTTAGGAATCTGTATCTACAGAAAAATATTCAGGTCTAAATTTTATGACTGTCAGTATAAATTATACAATTATATTCAGAGTAATGACAATTGAAGACATTCTCATTTTTCATAGAGTAAATATGGAATTAATTAATACTTTTTACAACAATATCAACTAAGAGGATAATCAAATCTCTTTTACTTTAAAGTAGTTTATAAATGATGGGGAGCAATGTGTTTTAAAGATGAATTTTGTATTTTTTCTTATTTGGATATTAATACATATAAATTGATTTTTCTAATTACATACATTCTTCTTAATAGAAAATTAGTTCCGGATCTGATTTGTTGTTTTCCTACCCCTCCCTGGCAAGCGGTTGACATCCATTATTTCCCTTATGGAAACCGTAGCAAAGGAAATCCCAAACCCAAATCAGTCAGAATATCAGACAAAAATACAAAGGCAGAGACTGTTTCTTGATTACTCACAGAAGAGGAGAAAAACTGAACTTTAACATCATCACAGAGAGGAGGACACTTGTGTAAATGTATTACTGCTCTGTTGGTTTCCATGTCATAAAGTATCTGTGAATAAAACCATGGAGTTCAGAAGGATAAACCTGCTGATGATATCAGTGAAGTGCATTTTCACCTAGCAGGGCTTCCTATACTTATCAAGTACTTTTGATCTCACAGCCCACTCACTACATGTATGAATAATCATTCATAATCTTTTCTATAAAGTTGAAATACTATAGATCATAATTTATAAAGGCCAACATGTTCAACGGTTATGGTGAGGCGCTTTTGAAAAGTTAAGTATTTAATATTCTATTAGACTTTAGCCAACTAAATACTATGGTTTAATGCTGTTATTACAAATGTCACCTAATTTTTATATGCTGAGGCCTAATTTGGGAAAATATTAATTAAATCATAATGGCACCCACAGTGAGGAAGGTCCATGGTAGGCCCTGTGAAAAATACATAAGAAGATGGGGACTTAGTTTGTTGGGCCCTTCAGGGAGCTGTGCACATAAGGAACAATAGTAGAATGGCGCATAATTGGCAAGCTACATGATCAAGACCAAGTGTGCTGTTATGCAGTGGTGTGTGCATGTGTGACCAATAGGAGGTGTACAATCGGGAAGCTTCATCAAGGAGATAGGAATTGAGTTGGGCATGAAAGAAGAGCACTGAAAATAGACTCTAGTTGAGAGAGAAGAAAAGACCAAAACAAACAAACAAACAAACAAACAAAAATATCCATAAAATGAAAATTAAAGAGTTGTGTTCCAAGACCCAGACAGGATGAGCCAGTCCATTTGGGATGGAGGCTGCAGGTCAAGTCATTGATGGAAATAATCTGAAGAATCATAGGGCTATTATATCTTGAGAGTTTGAAAGTCAGGGAAGTAAGAGTGAAGTTGGTGAAGAATACCTCGGGCCATTTCCTATGTGACAAAGTGGCCTGATGTTTATCACATACAATGTTTATTTATTGATTGACAGTTCATAAAGCAAGTTCCTACGTGTTATCTAATTTATTCTCATGACTCTTGAGAAGTGCTGCTTATTTTATAGAGCAGACACTGAGCCAAAGGTGTCAACTGACTTGGACTACAGCATGCAGGGTGTCTTCTGCTCTACCTACAGCTTTTCACAATGAAAGCCACATTTCAGGATGTGTATTTCAAAGAAAACTAGGCCTGAGGAAATGAGGTCTCGGGCTAGGTAGTGGAAGTGGGAACAGAAAGTAGGGAGAGGGAAGAAAAATTTCAAGGAGATATTCAATAGGAATTGGAATAATCACCTATTCAACTGGTGACTACATATTAGGGGCCAAGCAAAGAGAGAATCAAAGGTACTAGAAAATTTTAAGGTCCCAGTGAAAGAATGCTGGTGCCATTTACGGGAATCAGAGGAAAAGCTCATTTGATACTTTTGGATCTTGTAATGTGTGTGAGTTTTTGGAATGGACACTGTCCATGTAGCTTCTGCATCTACCACTCAGTGTGTGTTCATAAATATCTGTTCAGACAATGAGAGAGCAAATAATTTAGAGGAGTGAGGTGGGTGAGAATAAGCAAGAATCGAGTATTTGCTACACCAAGAAGAGAAAGCCCAGGATTGGGCCTGGGTGAATTCTTTCAATATGGACAGGCCAAGAAAGGCAGGGGAGAGAATAGGGTTGGTCAGAGGAGAATTTGAGGCAAGAGCTTAGGAGGGAATTAGAAATGCTTATGGTTCTTAGACTCATGAAGGAAGCTTTCTTTTTGTTTCAGAAAGTATCTGTAGTTTTAGGCATTTCTTCACTTTAGCAAAACATTGCTTTGAATAAAGAGACCCCCCTCACCCCCTGCGATGTTCCTCATAGTGCTGTCCCAGAGAACTTCGGAGTCAGAATCACTTGGGACATTTCTAAGTCTACAGGTTGCCGGGCCCCATTCTAGTTTCCTGAATCGCACTTTGGTGGTACAACCTAGGCCTGTGCATCTTTACAAGCTCCTATGTGGTCTTCACACAGACTGGAATTTTAGAATCGGTGCTATATATAATAAAAGATAAAATGACCCAGAAGAAGAGAATATGCTTGAAAGTGGCCAGATGTGTGAATTTAAAGCCTTGATGGATTCCTGGGAATGCGCTCAGCATTTATGAGGAAGTAAAAATGACACCAAGTTGATGGTGACCAGGAAGCAACAAGACATCTTGTGATGAGTGATGGGCTGCGGAGGTCAACATGCTGATGTGGCAAAAAGCTTTAAAACAAACACCAGAATTGTCAGTTCATGTTTTCTCTTACCTTACAGTTTTTTGATGCTGAGCCATAAAAGACAATCTTCCTCTGCATTAGTATTTGCAATTTTAAATCATTGCCATTGCCTTGTCCAACGCCTAAATGAATTCAAAAAGTTACACTGAGTAGGGAAAAGATCAAATGTCTCACCAACCCCCGTTATGAATTAAGGAGAGAAACATTGTCACAGCTATCAGTGTGTTAATATTTAATCATTTGATCTTCTGTAGAGTTTTGTCTTTAAGACACAAGACTTCAAAAATCAATCCTGTCTCCTCAAGGCAAATTGATAAGACTAAAGAGAAAAGAAAAAGAACGGCATCACTTCACCTTTCTAGAAAAAAAATACAGAGAAGGTGACTTGCAATCTATCTTGCTAATGTGCTACTTTCTTAAGACTTCTGATCATGATGATTCTTGTTTTGTTGTTGTTGTTGTTTGTTTTTGAGTCAGAATCTCTCTCTGTCACCTAGGCTAGAGTGCAGTGGCATCATCTTGGCTCACCAAGATCTGAAACTCCGTGGCTCAAGCAATCTCCTGGCTCAGCTTCCTGAGTAGCTGGGACTACAGGTGTGTACCACCAGGCCCGGCTAATTTGTTTTACTATTTTTTGTTCTTGTCAAGATGGGGTCTTACTCTTGATGAGGCTGGTCTCCAACTCCTGAGTTCAAGTGATCCTCTAGCCTCAGCCTCCCAGACAGCTAGGATTATAGGAGTGAGCCACTGTGTCTGGCTTAATCATGTAGATTCTTAATAATAAATGCTGTAGTCTACATTCTTCCTGCCCTACTTTATGTTTGGATCCTAATGAAAGCTCTGCCCAAATATAGAATTATTATCTCCAAGTATTTCTGTGGTGTTCAGTCTATATTTCTAGACAAATGGTCTGTTGTTCCTTTTTTCAATTCAAATGATCCTTTAGCATTTCCTCAACGAACTGATCTCTCAAGCCTCCAATGAATTTTTATTGCTTTCCTTTCAACTCTGCACATTTCACTTTATTTGCAAATCTAAAGCTTTTTAAAAATATTCTAACAAAATAGTATATTGATCATTCTTGGTTGTGAGTCTCATATCCCACTCATTTTCTTTTTATTTCATTTTGTTTCCTCTAACTCATCACTGGGAATCACAGTCTCCTGCCTCAGTTCCCTCTGTCCCACTCCAGGTGCAGAACTATTCACCACTGAGCTCCACCTGCTCTACATGAGAGCAGTGAGGTGCAGAGCTTGCCTACGTGAACACTTATCACATGACTAGAAAAGGGCTTTGATTTATAAGCTGAAATTTCTACACAGGTAAGCATTTTAAAATCACTTAAATACATGTACATGATTTAAAACTAAAGAACTAAAAACCATGAAGCAAAAAGTCTCCATCTCCCTGGCTTTCCACCTGTTTAGTTTCTTAGCTCTGAATATGTAGCCAATTTGTTTTTTGTATTTATATGTGTGTAATCAAATATGTCCATATATACTCCAAGAGGTTTATATAGGTAAAAACATAATAAGTAGATATGATTCCCCTTCTGTTTTACAGAAATAGTTGCATACCATAGCATTGTCTTGTAGCTTGCTTTTTTTTAAACATGTGCCCAAATGGGTCTATAATCAATTGCATTCCACTGGACATATATAATTGGTATTTCTACTAACAAAAATTCTGAAAACCTCCCTTATCTACAGGGAATACATTTTACGATCCCTAGTGAATACCTGAAACCAAAGACAGTATTGAATCTTTTATACGCTGTATTTTTTCTTGTGTAGACATGTCTATGATAAAGCTTAATATACAAATAAGGCACAGTAAGAAATTAGCAATAATATTAAATAGAAAAGAAAAATTATAATGATAGAAAAGTTATGTGAATGTGGTCTCTCCCAAAATATCTTAGTGTTGTGTGTACTCATCTATTTTGGGATTGCACTTGACCATGAGTAACTGAAACCCCAGAAAGCAAAACCTCAGATAGGGGAGGACTACCATATATCAGTTTCCTACCACTTCCAGAATTATAAAACAGCTCAGAGACAATTAAAGGTGGAAACCAGAGACCAACCTGGAACCTGGAAGGCTGCACTAAACGAGATACCACCCACTTCTGAGTCCTTCACACTTTTGCCTGGTGGTCTTCACATCCCTTCAGTTGTGGTGACAGTGTCAAAGGAAGAGTATTTTTATTTCCAAGTAAGACTAGTCTCATTAGGTTTGGCCTGATTGTCTGTACGAGGGCAGGAAGAATTTTACCTTGCTGTCTATGCCTTACAAAGTCTCTGTAAGACGAGACATGCTCAGGACTGAACAGGTAAGGCCACAGGCTCAATATTCTGGTTGGAAGTCTTCATGAGGAACGTCAGATAGGACTTTTACAATCTTCTATTTTACGGTAGCCCGAGGCTAAGAAATCAAGCCCGGGGAACCCTCTACTAGATTTCATCTGGACTACTTATACATTTGGGTTAGTTCCTCTGTTCTTTAGGTTTGCACCTTACGGGTTTTGACTGAACAATGTCTCTATAGGATTTAAATAAAATTCACAATGCCATTAAGAGAAATGTCACAGTCTTAGGATATAATATCTAATTGAGACAACATATATAATTGTAGAACTCATTAAGCACGTATTTAAGGTTAAAATTTAAAACACTGGGGTGGTGCCTGTGGCTTAAAGGAGTAGGGCGCTGGCCCCATATGCTGGAGGTGGTGGGTTCAAACCCAGCCCTGGCTAAAAACTGCAAAAAAAAAAAAAAAATTGAAGCACTAATTTTATTCTCATTGTTCATAGTAGAGAAAGGCATTAAAACTTCATTAGATTAAATGCCTATTTGTCTGCATAGAATAGTTTAATATTCACAAAGGTTTGTTTAGATACTGTCATTCCTCTTGTTAACCAAGAGGGAAGAGGCAGAGTATACAGTCAGGTACAATAAGGACGTCATGCCGCCGAGTTGGCTGCATAGTTGGGTTATAGTTTCTTCATGGGAGAAGCTGCTCCAACAGCAGACTGTGTTGCCACTCTCACTGCAGAAGAAAACACTCTAGCTCTTTTTGCAGGGCCCTGTGAGCATGGAAAGGGAGGGGTGCAAGGTCTGCTGTCCCCACCTTCTACCACATATTGCACAAGCCTGGCACCTCTGCCCTTGGGATGTCCTACAACAGTTGGGGTTCCCAGTGAGGTCAGCCACTAGGCTCTCTATGACCCCATCCCTCGGAATCCATCCATTTCCCATAAAGCACTCCTAATGGACTTTGTACAGGACTTTCCAGTCCGCAAACCCTTTTCATGAACAGCTGCTTATTTATATACCCAGGCAGTCTCCCGCCAGAGCAGACTGGGTTTTAAGGGTCTTCCTGTACAGATGCCTGTTGGGAGGTCTAGACCAAAATATTCCACATGAACTGGGTGAATTGGGTCTTAGAAGTCAGAAACCTATGCAATCTGTTTGTGGGAATCCAACAAAATTCCTCACTACGTCCAGAACTCGTGGCAGTTGTGTGGGGAAAATAAACACGTGTAATTATTTTTGAAAGCATTTTACATTTTAACGAACAAGTGTCTTTCTCTCTCTCTCTTTTTTGCAGTTTTTGGCCGGGGCTGGGTTTGAACCCACCACCTCTGGCATATGGGACCGGTGCCTTCCTCCTTTTGAGCCACAGGTGCTGCCCCACAAGTGTCTTTTTTTTTGACAAAGAAGTTTTAATTTATCTTTTATAAGCTTCTTTTATTTCTGAATACTTAGACAAAATGTTAAAGAAAAGGTGTGTAGATCTTACTACATATCTTAGCCCTCTTAGAAGGCTAAAAGTACTGGGCTGTCTAGGTGGACACCAGTTTCCTGGTACTGCCTCATTGTCCACAGTCTGGCTGTTCCAAGAAGTTTACTTAAAGGGTTCAAAAGTATAGTCCCCTCAGTCCCTCGCTGGCAGTGGGAGGGGTGAGGCCCCATCCCCTCCACACGGAGACATCCTGCTCTCCCACCTCCCCAGAGGGTGGATAAGCAGGGCAGGGAGGCAGGTGAAGGAGACGGAGGTGTGGGCTGGAGGGACAGTCCCTCTCTCCGCCAGCCCAAGTCCCAGGGTTAGATAACTTGACTAAGTTTTTTGCCTCCTGACTGGAAACAGGCAAGTAGTCAGCTCTTTAGAAGTTTGCTAGAACTATTACTACTGTTAAAACTTGGTAACCACTAGGGAGCTGAGAGACACCGCCATAGAGCCCCCCTCCAGCTCTTTCCAGTTCATGGAGAGTCAGGCTCAGAGAAACTAAGTGCTGCCTCTCAGGAGGCTTTCCTGATGCCAGCACTGTGGATCCCAGCTTGCTGCCATTGGCTTTTATCTATGTCCCTAGTTCTTTTCTCCACAGGGAAACACCAGCAAAAGGCCTGGCCCAAAGCAAGCATTTGTAGGTGGAAACAATAGAATAAAATGGTTTATGTGGCAACAAATAGAATAGAGTTAATTTGCTTGATGGAATTGGTGGGGAGGGGGTGAGAGAGTTACAGATGGAGGAGAGAGGGAAGGAGGAGCGTAGGGTGATGAAAGGAGTAGGTAAGAAAATGGTAGGAGACTCCTCCACCAAGAGGAACCCTGACCTAGAGGTGGTTATGAGAAACAGGCGGTCTCGAGGGCAGCTGGGCCCTCCCCTCTCTTCCATCAGAGGCTACAGACTGGCCTGAGCAATGAAGACAGGACAGAAATTAAGCCTCCAAATTTGGTGACAAAAAAAGGAAGATAAAGGACATCTAAGAATTGGCAATATGGTCAAAGATTGCCGTGTGAAGATATATCAAAAAGCACCTATGACAGGATCATCCGTATATACAACTATGAGCAAAACCCTCCAGATAGTGGGAACATGGGCCCTCCCACTCAAATCTTCAATGATGCATAAAGCACTTACCATGAATGGAATAAATGATGACTTTTTTAATCCGTAGCATTTTTCGTGGTGGCAGATTAAGGTGGTAAATATTTTTCAGTTGTGCGAAATATGCAACGTATCTATGCTGCAAAGAAAAAGAGGCCTCAGTTTTGATGCAGATGAAAAGTCTGAAGTCACCGTTTTCTCTAATTGTTTTCTTTTTCTTTTGTATAGATCTTACTAAAGGCAGTAAGTAGTTAAGGAAACATTTACTGGGTACCATTATAGGAGTCAGGATTTTTATGGAGGCTGCCTCATGAGTGGTGATGGACCTTGGGCACTAAAACCCAAAGAGGTCAGTGCTGTGTGGAAGTAGCAAGGATGGAGCCAGGTCTGGCTTACAGGCTGCCCATGACTGAAAGGGCAACTGATCAGAGTCAACAAGAATTCAGCCCCGCATTACCCACATGGGGTAGGAGCTTAGCTGTGTTGAGATAGAGAAGGTCTGTGGTTCTGTGGGGAGTTGCTCTCTGGGCCTGGGAGAATGACACATGTGAAAACTCAGCGTAGCAGATTTCGGGTCATTCTCCTTTTGTTCCTGCTAGCTAGGCTTTCTTCACTTGCCATTTCCTCAATTCTGTTTTCACAAGGAAGCCCTGGAATTCCTTGAGCCTTGGCCTTTTCCTGTGGCTGAATATTGACAATGGCTGTCTTTGAATCTTTCTTAAAGGAGTTGAAGAGTCCTGGTACTGAATCAACCAGGCTCAGACATTCTCAGAGTCTTCCCCACCCACTGAGAAGTGTTAACAAAATTAACTGCCATCCTTTCCCCTAGCAAGGGCCAGTCCAGAGGAAGGCTCATGTAAGTTCTTAACTCAGAGATGGATGAAAGGTGATCAGTAGGACACCCACAATGCAGGGTCTGAATGTGGTGACAGCTGAGAATCACCCCCTGCCGCAGAGGGCACTGTGTCCTGGGCCCTGCTAACACAGCTCTCCAACCTGCAGCAATGCAGTCCATGCAGTACTAACTCAGTGGGTCAGAAGAGATTCAACTGCAGCTGATGGTGTTCTGGCCTAAAGTTATGGAAAGTGTGCACAGCGGCAGAAAAACAGAGACAGGGAGAGGTGCTGGGTGAGCTACATCTAACCTGCCCGTGGTGCCACCAGATACCCCAAGGACCTCCAGCTGCGTTGGCTCCCATGCTGCTTTCTCTTATAGCTCAAGACAGCAAGGGCTTGTGACAAAAATTAATACAAGCGACACACAGTTAGTGCTCACTGCAAACAGTATTATGAACAGTGACAAGGCACTTTAGGATGCAAGTGGAAAGGGGGGTAGATATGGGGCCTGGCTTTTAAAGAAGATACAGAAGTCCCCACTGCAAATATCTAGACAATAGTGTAAAGTGACATAGTTCCTCCAAGAACACAAGGGTCTATAGGACTGAAGAAAAAATAGCAAGAGACTATTTCAGACTGGGAAGGGAAAAGGGACTCCGGGAGAAAGGTCCATGTGAGCAACGCCTTGAGGGTGTGAAGTGTTCAGAGGCTGGGAAACAGCAAACAGTCTAGACATGTCAGAGTGCGGGAATGTCAATGCACACAGGGGAAGAGAGGTTGGAATCATCACGCTGTAGACGATCTTCAGCACCAGGTCGAGACACTCAGTTGCTGTTAGTAGTTGGGAGACATTACAGATTTTGAGCATGGGAATGGCATGATCCAAGCTACGCTTTTGTAACTTCGTGTGACACTTTGAGCTTAGAGTCCAGCACTATCTTTGTTTTACTTTTGGCGTGGGTGTGCAAGAAAAGTATTAACCCTGAGGACTTATTTTTAAAGGTCTATGGCAAGTATTCACTAGTGTTCTTCTAACAGGGCCAAGGGGCTTATTTATCTCCCAGCACTTCACGCCAAGAAAAACTCATTCAGAGCTATTTCCACATCTACTTAAGAATTCCCAACCAGCTCTCATTTTGATTTCAGGTGCGCTACAGAGGAGAAGCTGGGCACAGCGTGGGAATTCAGGGGCTTCAGAGTCTGACCGATCTGGATTTGAGTGCTTGGTTCCAGAAGTTAATTTCTCTGAACCTCAATTTCCTAGTTTGTAAATGGAAATCATAGTAGAGTACTTACAGAGTCACTGAGAATCTAAGTGAAGGAATCAATATCATAACCCCAGGAATGATTTGACAAAGTCAAATCATTGTAGAGTCTTTTGGATAAATGTCCTGGTTTCTCCAATAGAGAACTCACAAGGAATAAAAGAGGCAGGAAACCCATAAACTAAAAGAGACTTACGAGACATGGCAACCAAGCGAAATATGTGGACCTTGTTTGGATCCAGATTGAAACAAACTACATTTTAAAAGACTTCTGGGTGGCACCTGTGGCTCAAAGGAGTAAGGTGCCGGCCCCATATGCCGGGTGTGGCAGGTTCAAACCCAACCCCGGCCAAAACAAATAAACAAAAAGACTTCAAGACATAACAAGTTATGTATTGAGGTATTATTAAGATATTTTTAAGGTATACTATTTATTAAAGTTTTGGGTTTTTTATGAGTATTTATATGTGTGTTAAATGTCATAGTAAAATACCCTTGGGATAAAGTGATCTGATGATGGAAATTATTTCCAAATAATCCAGGTTTAAGGGATGAAAGAGTGGAGGGTAAGGTTAGGGGGTGTGAGTGGAGTGGGAAGGGAGTGGATGAAATGTGATTGGTTGCAGGCTGGACTGATTGTTCAAGAGGTGTGATGACTTCTAGGAGTTTATTAATGATTAAACTTTACATATGTTTTTAAATTTCACTATAAAATATTTCAATAAACATAGGGGAACAGCATATACTTTACAAACCTGTTATGAGTATGAAATGAAGTATTTATAAAAGCGCAACCTTATCTGGTATAAGAGACTTTTAAAAAACATGTTCAGAAGGTACAATAGAGTTTTTGAAAAGTGCTTATTTCTCTATTTCATTCTCTTTCAAAATGCAACCTGCCTCCAACACGTACACAAACACACAAGGGAGGCGTCCCCAAACAGTCCTGGTGATGCTCTCCAAGGATGAGCTCATCCAAGTACCGCTACTACTTGCCCTAGTAGCGGTTTGTGAAAGCCGCAGTTTCTCTTTACAGAGAAGCCCAGGGCTGGTGACTTTAGGTAACCCTCAGGGGTCTGGAGCCCTCGGTATTGGGCCTTCCTTCTTTGGGAAGGGAATCAATTCCTGAACTCTGTAAACAATCACCAGTACAAAATCATAAATGGGACGCTCTGAGAACCCTGTGTGCAAGGCTTGGGCAGCACCTGAGGTGCAGGTCTCGGCACTGGGGAGGGATGGAGGCCTAAGTGCTACTGCTGATCCCCATGGGAGAAGAGTCCAAAACAAAACCAGATAACAGGTGCCATTCTCAGTCCACTCCCTTAATAAAACCTACATTTTTAAAAAGAAAACTTACCTGTGAAGGGGTTTCTAAGCCCTCGGATTTACTGGTGCTCGATGCACTTGTTCGTTGTTCTTGAAAAAAATCAAAGCTGTCCTGTAATAAAAGAGGACAGTTCAATCGTGGTTCATCTTCCCTCTTTCCCCCACATACTAGGCATTCTTAAAGTTTCTCAGGGCACATTATTTCCTTAAGTAGCGGTCTCCGGGTGGAGGCCACCCAAAATAACAAAGCAAAATTACCTCCAGGGCTTCTTTCATTGAAACAGGCATAAAACATGGTATTTTGGAGATCTCGAAAGACCTTAGAGATCATCTGCTCCAACCCTCCTTCCCATCTTTCCTTCTTACGGACTAGAGACTGAGACCTAATGACAACCAAGCAACCTGTCGTGGAGGCGGCACAGCCGTTAGAGGGAGCTAGGGTTCTGGATCACTGGCTTTGGAACTTTTGGGGTTTTTTTTAGCTGCAATCCTAGAAGATAAATGAACTTAGAACACACACACACACACACACACACACACACGTACCTCTTAATATTTCCTATTCTTCTCTAATCCATTTTATTTAAAAAATGGTAGCTGCAACCTAGTCAGTTGATTTTACAGCTCACTGATAGATCATGATCAATAGTCTAAAAACACCCAATTAAAAGGCCCCTGTGTCTCCGATTAGAAGAGCTGAAGGAGGTGGAATTAGAGGCTGGGCATCACACCAAATCGCCTCATCTCCGTAACGCTGGCCAAGCAACTTGAGCAGAGCTGCTAGTGGTGTGTCCTGGAAGTGGTAACTTCTCAGCAAGCTTATGGCAGAAAGAAGACTGAGAACCCTGATTTAAGAAGGAGAAATAGTCCACCCTGTCCTCTCAGAAATTTCCAAAGGTCACAGATCCCACATATGTTGACTATGCAAAGCTAATTCAGGAGAGACTTTGTTCTGAGTTGGGAAAAGGTACCTCGTAACTTCCTACCAATTGTAAGGATTGTTAAGGTCCTTTGGGGACTTTATCTAATGAATCTTGGTGTTATTCTCATAAGGAAGAAAAAGTCAATTTACTGGCAGTAAGAGCAGGCCAGGAATAGGGTGAGGCAATGAAGCATCTTGACGACTGAGCTGTGGGTTTTTTTTTTTTACTTATATAACGTGGCTTTGTTCATTTCACTATAATCCTGTGCTACTGAGTGCTGTCCTTATTTAAAATGTTAACACTGTAGACATCAAATGCTTTTTGGATTAATTTTTATGTTTACCACATTACACTAAAATATTTATCTTAATTGTTATGAATTTTGACATTCCCTTTAATGTTCTGCCTCACCAGTCACACCTTAGTCCTGGCCCCAAACAAGAGGGTCTTGAGTCAGTTACTATTAATAACCAGGGCGTGCTAACAGGGAGGTATCAAAACCAGACCCTTCCCAAACTGCTTTCCCAGCTACTATTTCACTTAAGCACCGTGACTTAAAGAATCATCTTAACGTCCTCCCAGTGATGTTTCAATCAGCATAAGATACAGAGTGTAGTGACATCCTTCCTACCTCTTCATTGGCACATATTCCTCTTGCAATGAGGTAGGCACAAACCATGACTCCAGTTCTTCCTAGAAAACAAAGAAGTTGGTTCAAGGAACCATTCATTGTTCATGGTACTACTTGGTATGAAAATACACTCAGAAATATTCAAAGAGTGCTGTTTAGATCCATATTCTTTCACCCTGAAAGTACTTGTCCAAAATATTTCAATTCAGAAATGCTCACAATTCACTGCTTTGTGGTCCTACGTGGAATCTGGTGTTTTAACTGTTGGCATGATACACGTGTTATATGTGTGCACGTGTGCATTTTTCTTTCTTTTTTGAGACAGAGTTTCACTTTGTTGCATTTCTCTCAATTCTCTATTGCTCAAGATTGCAATAATAGGAAAATGCAATCATCTCTGCTCGAGGACTCTATAGCTAAATCACTACTTATTAAAAACTAATTATACATCCTATTTTTATAATTAATAGAAATAAAAGTAGTACCTATAGAAGATAACACAGGATTGGAGCTCCAAACACCATCTCAGATTTTCAATACCCCCATTCCTCCCACTTTAGAGTTTTTGTGTTTCAAATGTTTCCAAATATATGAAAGTAGACCACAATACATGAATTCTCATATACCTATTCCTTAGAGTCTGTAATTATCAGGATTGTGCTTTACGTGTTTAATTTCTCTCTTCTATTCCCTCCTTTCTTCACCCTCTCTCTCTTTCTTTCTTATCCATTGTAGTATTTGAAGGCAAACCTTGACTTCCTGCTTCTTGTCATACCATCCTCAGATACAATTCATCTTTTTGTCCTGCCCTACAAAATTTGAGTTTTTAAAAAATAACATTGCCTTTTTTTATTTCTATAATGGTCTATAGCTTTTGTCTTAGCCCAGGGGTCCTTAAACTTTTTAAACTGGGGGCCAGTTCACTGTCCCTCAGGCTGTTGGAGAGCCGGACTGCGGGTCCTGGGACAAGTCAGTTGCTAAGCAGGACAGGCAGCAGTGGCAAAAACACCTGGCAGCCCGGATAAATGTCCTCAGGGGGCCGCCTGTGGCCTGCGGGCTGTAGTTTGAGGACCCCTGTCTTAGCCAGTACACAATAGACTTAATCATTTTATGTCATTCCAAACTTATACTTTTTACCTGATGGGCACAAAATTTTATGTTGTATCCTTTATAAAAAAATTAATGAACTGCAAAGAGGAGTTTGTGCCATCCCTTGCTATCATATAGAAAAGCTTCTTCTTTTTTTTTTTTTTTCCCACAGACTCTCACTCCGCTGCCCAGGCTGGTGTCCCACGGTATCAGCCTCAATCACAGCAACTTCACCCTCTGGGTTCAAGTGATCCACTGACTGTTAACATTCGGATTTTGCAGGACACCTCTGCCTCTCTCTTCACATTTGGAAGAACCTTTTGAAAAGTTTCTTTATCAATTAAGGGTATATCTTAAGTAGGTCCTTGTGGCTGTGGGATAATTATACTGTTGACATAGTAGAAGCCTTCTCATCTTTTTAAGCAGGGGAATCGTAAAAATTATATACACACACTTAAATCTTTTATTGCAACATCAAATGTAAACAAACATTTATTCTCTAACCTTCAGGCATTCACCAAAGGCTTTGACTTTTAATGTTTACATTCCCCCAAATGGAGTTCTTTTTTGAAAAATCCTTCCCAGTTCTATACATCATCACATCACCTATGATCTCTCATTTTCTTTATAGAAATCCAGGTGCATATTCTTTCTAGATTTTTCTCTATCGTTTTCTCTCAGTATTTTATAATAGTCTTGTTTGTGCTTACTTTACATGCAATTTGGTTGTAGCCAATATACTTCATTGGATCTTCCTGATACTTTCAGTTTATTCTTTATAAAATTCTAACTGGTTTGTTCACTTTAACATTTGACAGATTCATATAATATTTTATTAAATGATATATTTTAATAACAAGAGAACTGAAAGACAGAGGTGGAAGCAGAAACACATAGGCATACTACAGAGAAGTATACTAGCTGCCAATTTTCAACATGGCATGGACACCAATAAGCAGGTTTATAAAGGGAATGGAGAATTAGATACTAAGTTATTCAAGCAGACATCAGTATGATGGCTTCTGTTATCTGTCAGTCTATAGAAATGTCTTACATCTCTAAATACAATAGAATTCTCAGCCTTCATAACGATAATAACTGACATTTGGGTAATGCTTCTTTCTGGGTGTAACATAATCTTTACAAACTCTGTGAGGAGAATAACTATATAAGGAAGAAGAAACTGAGCTTCAGTGAGTGTCGTAGATTTTCACATAGTTAAATACAGCAACATATCTTAATGCCAGGGAAGAAGGCAAAAACACGCCACTCTAGCATACTGATTACTTTGAGTTAAAGGCACGTGAAAAACAGCAGGCTGAAGATTGCTCTGACCTTTCTGACCTGCTTTCTCAAAAGCCGGAGATGCAGTTCCCCTGAGAAAGGCAGCCTCCCCAAACCAGAAGGAAAGTGCCATTCTTACCATCAAGGACAGAAAGTTAAGGCCAAATAAATCCTTCTCCTCCTGGCTTTCTCTTTGCCTAATTAACTACTCTAGCCCAAGTCCCTTTGACTTATCACATTTCCATAATTCACTAAACTTTTCTACTTTTGTATATAAATGTTCATCTCTAAATGTGTCTGGTCTTCATTTCCTTATAAGAAATTCCATGTTGCATAAACTTGTATCCAATACATTTGAATACTTTTCTTTCTCTTTTTATAAATGGTTATTTATTTTTATTTCAATAGATGTGGGGGGTACAATTTTTTTCTGTTACATGAATGAATTGCATGATGCTGAAGTCAGGGCTTTTAGCATACCCGGCACCAGGATAGTGTACGTGGTGCCTGATAGGTAATTGGTTATGCCTCCCCCTGACTCCCTCCCTCCCTTTTAGTTTCCAGGGCCTATTACAGCACTTTATGACTATATGTGCTCATTGTTCAGCTGCCACTTCTAAGTGAGAACAGTGGTGGTATTTGTTTTTCCATTCCTGAGACACTTCATTTAGGTTACTGGTCTCCAGTTCTCCAATTCCATCCCAATTGCTGCAAAAGACATTATTTCAATCCTTTTCATGTCTGGTACTCCCTGGTAGCTATGTACCATTTGTTCTTTCTCCACTCATCAGTTGATGGGCACTTAGGTTGATTCCTTATCTTTGCAACTGTGAATTGTGCTGTGATGAATACTCAGATGCAGGTGTCTTTTTGAATCATGGTTTCTTTTCCTTTGGGGAGATCCCTAGTAGTGGGACTGCTGGATTGAATAGTAGGTCTGTGTTTAGTTATTTGAGGAGGCTACATATAGAACCAGCTCCATGCATAAGAACATCTTTGTTGCAGTTCTCTTATGTTTTCAGTTCCCAGCCCAGTGATTTACTGACAAGAATTTCGTAACTTTCCCTTTCACTAATCCATCCCCTTTGAGTTTTCATTTCCAGAAATGGTAATACCTTCTTGAAGCCACATGATAACTAGAAGGTCTTTCGCTACTTGTTTGTCCAGACAAGACAAGACAAGCCACAGCCCATCTCAGATCTTGTCCAAGGACGTGCTGAGCAACCTGGCCCCCATCCCACCTGCACACAAGAATGACTGTTAGTAACCCCTACCTCATTAGACTACTAAAATCTCCACCCAGGGAGGGACTTTTCTGCCATTTTTTGACCATGGGATATGGTATGGTTTTTGACCATGTGCCAGTATGGTTTTTCACCGCACTGGTGTGAACTGCACACTGCCACCAACGTGTACTGATCACTCACTTCATGCATTATTCATTTCACCTCTAGAAAACCCCCTGATCCTGTCAGTTGGGGAGGAGGATTTGAGGCAGTCCATTCTCCCAACCTCCCAGTCCTCCACAATAAATTTCCTTTCTTCCTTTTTGACAATCTTTCTTGTCTTAGTAATCAGCTTTCCCTGTGATGAGCAACCGAGCCTAGCAAACCCTTTGTGGTTTCATTAGCGCATACTGTTTTCCATAGAGCCTGTAGTAGTTTACATTCTCCCTGACAGCATGTAAGCCTTCCCTTTTCACCGCATCTGTACCAAGTCTATTGTTTTTGGACTTATCAATAATGGGCACTCTGCCAGGGGAAAGGTGGTATCTCATCGTGGTTGGTTGTGAGTTGTCCTTTCCTGACGATTAGGAATGTGGACCATCTTTTCATTTTTGCTGCCCATTTGTGTATTTTCTTTTGACAATATTCTCTTCATGTCTTTTGCCCACATTTGGATGGGTTATTTATGTTTTGTTGCTGATTTGTTTGACTTGTAGATTCTGGATATTAATCCTTTGCTGGATGGATACTTTGCAAATATTGTCTCTCATTCTCCAGTTTGTGTATTCAATCTGTTGATCATTTCTTTGCCATGCACAAACTTTGTTAATTTAATTAAGTCCATTTATTTATTTTTGTCATTGCTATTCTTGCTTTTGAGGTTTTACGTATACATTCTTTGCCTCAGCCAATGTCCAGGAGAGTTCTTCCTGTGTTCTCCTCTAGGATTTTTGAGTGTCACTTCTTACATTAAGTCTTTAATTCATTTTGAGTTAATTTTGGAGTATGGTGAGAGATAGGAATCCAGTTTCATTCTTTGGCATGTGAATCCCCAATATTCTCTGTAGCATTTATTGACTGGGCCAACCTGTCCTCAATGTGTGTTGTTGTCTGTATTATTAAAAATCACATGGTTGTGGCCACATAGTTCTTTCTGGGTCTCTAGTGTGTTCCACTGATCTCTATTTCTATCTTTATGTCTGTGCCATATACTTTGGTCACTGTAGCATTTTAGTATGATTTAAAGTTGAGTAATGTGATGTCTTCAGATTGGTTCTTTCCTGATCAGGACTGCTTTGGCTATTTGGGTTCTTTTTATAATTTTAAGTACCAGTGTTTTTTCCAGAATACTATGAGGAATAAACAAATGATGAAGTTACAATGTTTGCATTTGTTAGGTAAGGTCCCTGTTGTAGTTGTGTCCAGGAGGTGTGCCAGGTACCCTTACATTGTGCCCAGTAGTTGGGAGAACACCAATTCCCCTCCCACCTCACCTCTGCCCCTTCCCTCCTTGCCACACCCATCAACTTGAATGAAATTGAGTTTTTCTCTTGTGTGGGTATGTATTAGTTTGTCTCCTGCCTTCATAATAGTATTGAGTACATTGGATATTTGCTTTTTTATTCTTGTGATACTTGACTAAAGAGAATGTTTTCCAACTCTATCCAGGTAAAGTCTCCATCCTTTTTTTTTGGCTGAAAGTATCCCATGGTATACATATACCATAGTTTACTAATTCATTCGTGGGTCAATGGACATGTGGGTTGATTCCACATCTTGGCAATTGTAAATTTAGTTGTGATAAATAATCTAGCACAAATGCCCTTATGATAAAATTCATTTTCTTCTGGAATTGATGCCTACAAATGGGATTGCAGGATCAAATGAAAGGTCTGTCTTTGGTTCTTTGAGGATTCTCCATACTTCCTTCCATAGAGGTTATATGAGTCTGCAATCCCACCAATAGTATAAGAATGTTCCCTTGTCTCCACATACACACAAACATCTGTAGCTTTGGGACCCTGTGATGTGGTCTAGTCTTACTGGAGTCAAGCGATATCTCAGGTTGGTTTTGATTTGCATTTCTCTGATGTTTGTGGATGATGAGCGTTTTTACATTATGTTTGTTGGCCATTCATCTGTCTTCTTCAGGGAAAGTTCTGTTGATTAATTTGAGTTCTGTGTATATTCTGGTTTTGAACCCTTTGTCAGTCTCATTACATGCAATATTTGGGCTCTTTTCTCATTCCATATGAAATGTAGAAAGCTTTGTCTAATTCTGTGAAAAATGACATTGGTACCATGATGGAATTATATTGGATGTATAAGTCACTTAGAGCAATATGAAATTTTAATACTGATCCTTCTAATCCATAAATGTGCGATGTTCTTTCATTTGTTTATGTCGTTGATAATTCCTTTCATCAGTGTTTCGTAGTTTTCACTGCAGAGATTTTTTTGCCTTTTTACTGAAGTATATTCTTAGGAATTTCACTTCATTTCTTGAAGTAACTGTTAATGGTACTGAGTTCTTTATTTGATCTCAGCTTGACTATTATTAGTATTTACCAATGCCACTGATTTGTGTACATTAATTTTATAACATGAGGCTTTGCTGAATTTATTTATCAGTTCTAGGAGTATTTCAAAGTGATCTTTAGGATTTTCTAGATATAAGATCATGTTAGAGGCAAACAGGGATAATCTGACTTCCTCTTTTCCAATTTGGATACTCTGTTTTTTTCTCTTGCCTAATACCTCTGGCTGGGAGTTCTAGAACTATGTTGAAAGATAGTGGTAACAGTGGGCATTGTTGTCTTGTTCCACTTCTTAGAGGGATGCTTTTGACTTTTCTGCATTCACTGTGATGTTGGCTGTTGATGCGTCACATATGGCTTCTGATATTTTGAGTAATATTCCTCCTATGTGTAGTTTCTTCTGGAAAGAAGAAAGAGGTGCTGGATTTTATCAAATGCTTTTTCTACATTTATTGAGCTGATCCGCAAGTTTTGTTTTTAATTCGGTTCATGGTGTGCATCACATTTATGGATTTGTTTATGTCAACAAGCCATTTTTGCATCCCTGGGTTGAAACTCACTTAATCATTGTGAACTATCTTTTGGGAGTGCTGTTGGAGTTGATTGGCTAGTATTTTGTTGATTTTTCCTTCTGCGTTCATGAATGTTATTGATCCATAGTTTCTTTTGTGTGTGATCTTTTCTGGTTTTGGTTAAAGGTGATAGTGGTTTTTTGGAATGAGTTAGGAAGGATGTCCTTCTTCTCAATGTTATGGAATAGTTTCAGTATATGGGTAGAAATTCTTCTTTGTAGGTCTCATAGAATTCAGCTGTAAATTGGACTAGTCATGTGCTTTTTTATGTTGGGAGATTTTCTATTGCTACTTCAGCTCCTACTTGATATGGGTCTATTCAGGATTTCTAGTTCATCCTGATTCAAACTTTAGAGGTTGTACATGTTTCTAAAATTTCATCAATTTCCTACAGATTTTCTAGTTTGTATGCATAGAGCTTTTCATAGTGGTCTTGGATAGTGCCTTGTCTTTCTGTGGTATCAGTTATGTCTCCTGCTTCATTTCTAACTAATCATCTTTGAATACTTTCCCTTCTTTTCCTATTAATCTACCTAGTAGTGTATCTATTTTGTTTATCTTTTTAAAAAGCAACTTTTTGTTTTATTGATGCTTTGTCTTGTTATTTTGGTTTCACTTTCATTTAGTTCTGCCTGAATTTTGTTATTTCTTTTTCTTTTCTAGCTTTGAATTGGGTTTGTTCTTTTTCTGGTTCCTTGAGATCTATAATTAGGGTGTTAATTTGTGATCTTTCCATCTTTTGGTGTAGGCATTTAATGCTATGCTCTTCCCTCTTAGCATTATTTTTGTATTCCAGAAATTTTGTTCATATGTGTCACTTTCAACCTTTGATTCAACGACTTTTGATATTCATCTTTGTCACTGATCCAAGGATTGTTCCGCAGCAAGTTGTTTAATTTCCGTGTGTTTGTGTCATTTTGGGAATTCCCCTTGAAATGGATTTCTAATGTCATTCTACTTTGGTCTGAGAAGATGCATAGTATGATTTAGATTTTTTTTTAACATTTGCTAAGACTGACATATAATCTATCTTGGGATAAGTCCCAGGTCCTGATAAGCAGAATGTATGTTCTATATTTTTTGGTTAGAATGTTCTATAAATGTCTGTTATAACCATTTGTCCTAGGGTCCTATTTAAGTTCAGTGTTTGTTGATTTTCTGTCTCAATCATCTTTCTAGTTCCATCAGTGTTGCGTTGGAGTGCCCAGATATTAGGATGCTGCTGTTTCTTCTTTTCCTTAAGTCTAGCAGCTTTTGTTTTATGAATCTGGGAGCTCCTGGGTTAGGTGTGTGTATTTTTAGGATTGTTACATCTTCTTGTTGAATTCATTCCTTTATCATTCTATATTGGCTATATTTGTCTTTTTTTTTTACTTTTGTTGATTTAAATCTATTTTATCAGATTTATGAATAACTTTTACTGCTTGGTTTTCATTTGCATGGAATTTTTTTGCCCTTTTATTTTGCATGTATGTGAATGCACAGAAGATAAGTGGGTTTCTTGGAGACATGATGTATTTGACATCTGTTTCTTATCCATTCTGCCAATCAATATTTATTAATTAGGGCATCTAGACCATTTACAGCCAATGTTAACATTGATACGTTGACATACTGTACTATTCATGTTGATTAGTACCTAGTTTTTTTTATTTTTATTTCTCCTTTGTCTTACTATGGTTTTGTAACAGCTGTGCATTTTTACTTTTGGTTGTTTTAAACTGGGGGATATTGATGGTTTTGGTTGATGAACAGAGCATCTTTAAGGATCACTTGTCGGGTAAGTGTAGTGGTGACAAATCCCATAGTCTTTGTTTGGGAAAGACTTTATTTTTCATTTATGAAGTTTTTTTTTTTCAGGATACAAAATTATTGGCTAACAATTATTCTGTTAAAGGAGACTGAAAATAGAACCCCATGCCTTTCTTGCTTGTAAGATTTCTTCTAGAAACCTTTCTTTATTCTGATGTGTTTCCTTTCAAGTTAGTTGATGCTTTCACCTGAAAGCTTGTAGAGTTTTCTCCTTGTTTTGACTTTTGTCAGTTTGATGACTCTGCGCCTTAAAGAATTCCTGTTCACAGTTAATCTTCCAGGAGCTTGATGACTTACTTAAATTTGGATGTCTAAATCTCTGGTAAGTTCAAGGAGGTTTTCCTCAATTATTCCGCAAAATGGGTTTTTAATGCATTTTGTTTTTTTTTTTCTCCCTCAGTGATAACTATAATTGTTATGTTTGGCTGTCTTACATAGTCTCATAATTCTTGAAGACTTTGTTCAATCTTCCTGATTTTTTTCTTCATCTTTTACTGACTGGGTTAATTCATATGTCTTCTTTTTAAGCTCTGGAATTCTTCTTGTCCATGGTCCAGCCTATTGTCAAAACTTTTCCCAGGATTTTACACTTCCCTAAATGATTCTTTAATTTTTCTTAAACTATCTATGTCTCTTCAGTTTGTGTTGGTTTTCAACTTTCTCCTCTATCCCATTGATCTTACTTGCAATCCATATTGTGAATTTCACATCCAACATTTAAATCATTTTTTTTTTTTTTTGGTTGGAATCTATTTCTAGAGAGTTGGTATGAACCTCTTGGAGTGATGAAAGAGCCTGCTGTTTTCATATTTTCAGAGTTCTGCTGGTTTCTTGGAACCTCTACCCTTAGCTCCAAAGAGATAGTTTTGCAGTTCAACTGGTCTGCTTCTAGGATCTCTGCTGCACAGTGTAGACAGAGAGGTATGCTACCTTTCAGTGCATGCAGGTAGGTGTCCACTATTGTATTTCTTGCAGTTTCAGTTGGTTGCACCTCAGACCCTGTGAGAGCCCCAGTAGTGGTGAATTAGGCTAGGAAATTCCCAGTTTCCAGTCCTCTGAATGGTGTGTTTGACTACTGGAGATCCCAGACTGAGACCAAGCTAGAATACTTGCTATTAAGCCTCCTGTGTTCATGTGTTGGCTGTGATAGTGTGAGGTGGGGTGCTCTCCTACTCCAGAAGAATGCTCAGATAGGGTAAGAGCAGATGCCCTGTGAGCATTTGACAGTAGGGATGGGGTTCTCTTGATGAGTTTAACATAGATGGGCAGCTGTGTGACATATGAGTTGCTCACTCCTCCCTTGCTTGGCAATGGCATTTGCCTCTGTCCTTCAGGAGTATAAAATCAACAAAATTCCTAGATTCTACCCTGGCCCAGCTGTAGCAGACATGGAGGAGGCAGTTAAACCTGCTGTATGTTAGGCCACCAGACTGGCTGTGGGCTGTGGCTGAATGGCTATAGTAGGGGAGGTGTGATTTTTGTCAGGGAAGGTAGGTTTCTAAAAGAATTGACAGGCAGCTTATAGCTTAAACAGAGGGCTGTTACTCTCACCTTCCATCAGGGCAGCAGTAGCTGTTTTTCTTGAAGACCTTGCTTGCTTGGTTATTTTAGTAGGAAGGGAGTGAGTCTCTATGCTCCATGGAAGCCTGGGTGGGGTAGATTCTCTGTCTGAGGCAGGGCAACTCCTCCTAGGTGCCCTGGCCTAATGGTCCCATTTGGAATCCTCCCTCGTCAGAAGGAGAATTGGGCAGCCTTGTTGTTACAGGTGCTCTGTCAGAGGTGGGGCAGCCACTGCCTAATGTGATTTTCTACTATTAATTTGTCTTATGTCAATTTAATTCTCAATCTTGCCCCAAATCTCTAAAAGGATAAAAGTAAAATTTCACCTCTCCTATACCAGGTTATATGAACAACAATTTTAAAGTACCCTATTTATCAAGCTATGTCCATAACTCCTCCACAATGCAGAAGGAGACTCTTATACTCCAGAGTCATGAGTCTGACAATAATACTAATATTGAGCAAACTTGTTGCTCAGTGGGTACCAATATTATTGCAACCTTATCAGCTGCATAGTAGCTTCTTCTGTGGCCATGGTTTCTTTAAAGTGTTCAGGAAGGGTGTTTGCAAGCTGTATCCCCCCACAGGCCAGGCTTCTAGGAAAAGCAGGAAATTGCTCAGAAAAGAAACTTAGCGTTTCGTTTAGTAGACCTGTTTTTATTCCTCCTTGCTTAGCTTGTTTCTCTGTTTTTCCCTTTTTCTGGGGATGTTTTCCTTTGCCAAAAATGGGGTCTTTAGTCTCCATTCTGTCTGCAACTATACAATTCACTTCTGGGTATATATACAAAGGAAATGAAATCAGCATGTTGAAGAGACATCTGTACTCCCATGTTCACTACTGCATTAGACACCGTAGCTAGATATGGAATCAAACTAAGTGTCCATCAGTGGGTGAATGGATGAAGAAAATGTGGTGCATATACACAATAAAATATTATTCAGTCTTAGAGGAGGAAATTCTGTCATTTGAGACAACATAGATCAACCTGAAGGACATTATGCTGAGTGAACTAAGCTAAGGACAGAAAGACAAATACTGTATGATCTCACTTATGTGTGGAATCTAAAGATCCTACTTTATAGAAGCAGAGAAAAGAATGGTGGTTACTAGGGGCTGGGGTTAAAATGGAGAATGATGGAGATATTGGTTAAAGGATACAAGTTTTCAGCTAGACAGGAAGCATATATTCAGTAAATTTATGGTACAATAGGGTAACCATATTTGATGTATTATGTACTTGAAAACTGTTAAGAAAAAATTGGCTTTAAATGTTTTCACTACAAAAAAGTAAGCAGTATATGTAAATTAGCTTTATTAGCCATTCCACAATGTCTCCATGCATCAAAACATCATGTTGTATGCTATAAATACATACAATTTTGTTAATGAAAAATCAAATCAAAGAACCTTAACTAAAATAAATCTGCACTGACACCTAAATACAATTTGTATTTTTAGTGATATGAACTTGCAAATCAATAAATAGGAAACCCAAATAGCTGATCAACTAGAGAAAATGTGCTAAACATTCTTTAGTTTCTTTTATCCCTTTCTATCATCTTCCCTTCCTTACACTGTTTCTTTCTTCCTCCTTTCCTCCTCCCCGCCCTCCTCTCTCTTTCCTTTCCTTTCTTCTATACTGAAACGAATATTTTCAAATGCTAAAACTATTAATACTTATTAATAGTAATATGTTTCTCATGTTTCCACGTTAATATAGCTCTTAAATTTCTTTAGAAATTAAATTTTCTTTAGAAAGAAAGATGAAGGGAGGCGCCTGTGGCTCAGTGAGTAAGGCGCCGGCCCCATATAAGGAGGGTGGCGGGTTCAAACCCAGCCCCAGCCAAACTGCAACAAAAAATAGCCGGGCGTTGTGGCGGGCGCCTGTAGTCCCAGCTACTTGGGAGGCTGAGGCAGAAGAATCGCCTAAGCCCAGGAGTTGGAGGTTGCTGGAGCGACTCCGCTGCACCCTACCGAGGGTGAAAAAGTGAGACTCTGTCTCTACAAAAAAAAAAAAAAAAAGAAAGAAAGAAAGATGAAAAAATGTTATTACCTGTGCCTCTTTTACAATGGATAACGATAACATTTTCTTCATTTTGGGCCAACCACTTCTCAGCTTCCTGAGAGAACACCAACATCTCACTGATTTCAAATAGAAGATTTTTAGGTAAGTTAAAATATTTCCAAAAAACCCAAGCCCTATATATTTAACCCCCTTCAGATCATGAATTTGACTTAGCTCTTACCGCAGAGTGGGGACATTATGGTCGTCGATCATGAATCTACAAACCCTATGATGGAAGTGCTTAGGGTTATAACCTCGTTCACCTAAAATAAATAATACACATGTTATGTTCTATCTCCATACCTAGCAACATAGTAAATGATGAAGTTATGAATACTTAAAAATTCTTGATTGGAAATTTCTTATCTACCTTGAAAGGAAATTTCTGAGTGGCTCCTGTTGCTCTAAAACAAATACAAAGGCCTCAAAAACATAAGAATAGTAGTAGCTTGTCTCAGGTAACCTAAGTCCATCTTATTGTTTTTTAATAGGACTTACTTTTAATTTTCCAGCATACTACTCACTCTATAGGTAATTAGAAACCAAGGAAAGAAGCCAGTATAGCTGACCAAAAATGCTGGCCCCCTGAAAATGTCCATGTAGTAATACACAGGTAGAGGAAAAAAATCAAGAGAGACAGAGTGGTAAACTAGGATGAAATCTGTTTTCTACAGAGCTTTTTGTTTATTCGCATTTTTCTCCCATCCAGAGTCTCTCATCACAGTCTACTTCTACTGGGTTAGAGTATCCATTTGTTAAATTCTCTATGACCTCATAAAGAAATCTGACAGGAAAAACAGCAAGATTTTCCTAAGCCTAATATCACTAGAGCAGATCTTCCCTAAAATGGTTCACCTCCCCTTCAGCCTCTTTGGTCCCACAAGGCTTCCCTCCCTCATAGGTGCTTAGTGCTATTGGGCTAACTCTTCCTTCTAAATGGGGCCAGTGCAAGACTGGGGAATATTTGAACTCACTTGCCAACAGCATTAAATAGTTATGATTAAAAGCAATGTAAAAATAATATCTTCTTACAGGCAACAATCTGTTTTCTATCTACAGAGGAAAAATGTCAAGTCAGGTACATACTGCACAGATTGTGGACTTGATAGTGATCTGGATGCTTCATGTCCAGGAACTGCACAACTTCCTAAAAAAGATGGATGCATGTCTTACATATCCATATGGAGTCATTTCCAAGGAGTAACCTAAAATGATTATGACTTTCTACTCATTTGTCTCACATTGGCATCTTCTGGAGGGGATTCAGGGACTATGGGGATATGTTCCTTCCAAGTCATAGCTAACCCACAGTGGTTTTCCAACAGCCCACAAAGTGTGCTTCACTACTTAGATTAGCCTGTGCTCTCAAAATGCACTGTTTTAACATTACCAGAGAAGGAAATTAGGTGGTCAACTAGCAAATTCAAGTAAATTTGTTTGGAATTGTTAATTCACAGTAAGATATGATTCTTACCTAAATCTAATTCTTCAAAGATATGTCCTTTATGTAACAATCTGGATATTAAGTCTATCTAAACATTATGCAAATAAATAAATGCAAAAATATTGGTATGATTATGTGTTTGTGTGTGTATACAAGATATAAAAAGATAAACATCAAACTTTAGATAAGTGTTAACAGTATGGAAAGTCTTTTTGGTTCATCTGTGTTTTTTCTAAAATGAATGTATACCTGTGTGTCTGTATGTAGACACACATATCTGTGCATATATGTGTGTATAGCCTTTAAAATGAGAAATGGTGATTATTATTTAAAATACAGTTAGTATCTCCATACTCATCCAACAATATTTTCAGAAAATTTATCCATATGAAATACCCACACATACATATATACCTCAATAGAACCACAGAAGTGACTTACAAAATTCAAAAACTGATTAGTGTAATACCATCAGAGCAATGATTACTGGTTTACTATTGAGAAAAATTAAGATATTAAAGTGATCAATTTTTTAAAGTGGTTATCCCTATCATGAGAAAAGTCAAATAGATGAACACTCTGCCTCTATAGAGCATGGAGAGGGGGGAAGGATAAAAAGTCTTATACAATTCAAAAATTCTTGGAATCTCTTACACAGCATCCATATGTATTAAAAAATAAAGTATTAGAACTATAAATATCTCTAAGAAAGTTAAGTGAACATGAATGAAGCTTTTAGATGAGGAAGAAGTGTTGAATCAAAATACAGTCAATAGGTTTAAGTTTGACTTCATAAAAATTTGAAATTTCTGTTTAGAAAATGCCTCAACAATTGACCAAAAAGGGAAAACAATAAGGATTATGAGTAGTATAAGAAACAAAACAACTCATTAGCAGCAACTTAAGTAGTACTCCCTCACCCTAGAAGCAAAGATGAATGTCTTTGTTTTGATTTACATACCACATGACATTTTTTGGTTTTTAACAAAACATCCCATCTAATATCAAGTGTCATTGCTAAATTGATAATTGTCACCACCAAACTTACCCAAAGAAATTTTTCTCAATTTAGATAAGCTGTCATTAACTGACAGCTCAGTCTACTAAAAACCACTATTAGCAATCAAAGAATGCTTAACTCATAAAATATGGATTTGGGAAATTTGGGTATTGTGAATGATCCATCCAATGGACCTTGGTCAAATTACAAATGAATTTTCATACAGCTGCTCAACTCTTGAGTCTGTGTCTGTATATATATCAGTTATTATTTGTAAAGTTGTTTCATGGATAGAAATATTTCCCTTCCTGAGAATAATGAAGAATGAGTCCATCAATAGTCTCAATTCTTCACTTTTCCCTACACCTAAGCCCTTGCACTTCACCTTGTTTTGCTGTCTCACATTTTGAGCTCCAACATGTGGGTTGATTTGGGCAATGGGATGACACAAAAAAGAGGTTGCAAAAGCGCTTATGAGATTCCATTCTAGACTTTGCCTTTTGCCTTTGGCTTGAAACATAGCCAGGGTAGCCTGATGGAGGATGAAAATGAGTTGAGCTGATACGAGTTACCCAACATATCCTAGCTAAGGTCATTGTAGTCCAGCTGATAAAGACATTTCAAGAAAGGAAAATAGTGTATCTTTCACAAAGATAGACAAAAAGTTCAAAAAAATATTAGCAAATAGAATCCAGCCATTTATAGAAAAGACAACCTATTGAGACCAAAGTGAGTTGATTTCAGGAATAAAAACAAAAGTTAGGCTTAACATTTAAAAATCCTATTAATTAAATAACAGAGAAAAACATTTTGATATTCTTCATAGATGCAGAAAAAGTATCTGATAAATTCATGATTTGATATTTTGAGGAAACTAGAAATAAAGTGAAACTATCTTAATCTGATAAAGGATAGCCACACAGCCTTAAGAAAATATCATTTTTTTAATTAAGTCATAGCTGTGTACATTAATGCATTTATAGGGGAAAATGGGCTGGTTTTATATACAATGTGAAATACAACAAACTGGTTCACATAGGCTTCACTGCACTTTCTTAATTATTGTATTAAGACATTTATACTCTACACTTAATAGATTTGACATGTACCCTTGTAAAATGCACCATAGGTGTGGTCCCACCAATTACCCTCCCTTCACCCTCCCCCAACCCCCCCTCCTCCTTTACCCCGTTTATTAGTCTGTAGTTGAGTTATAGCTTTCATAAAGAAAGCAGTGGGTAATCATATATTGGTTTCATAGTAGAGCCGAGTACATTGCATACTTTTTATTCGATTCTTGATATATTTTACTATGAAGAATATGTTTCAGCTCCATGCATGTAAACATAAGAAGTCAAGTCTCCATCTTTTTAAAGGCTGCTTAATATTCCATGCTGTACATATACCACACTTTATTAATCCATTTGTGGGTTGATAGGCACTTGGGCTTCTTCCATGACTTGGCAATTATGAATTGGGCTGCAATAAACATTCTGGTGCAAATATCTTTGTTATGAAGTGATTTTTGGTCTTCTGTATATATACCTACTAGTGGAATTGCAGGATTGAATGGCAGGTCTATTTTTAGATCCCTAAGTGATCTCCAAACTTCTTTCCAAAAGGAATGTATTAGTTTGCATTCTCACCAGCAGTGCAGAAGTGTTCCCTTTTCTCCACATCCATGCCAACATCTATAGTTTTGGGATTTTGTAATGTGGACTATTCTTACTGGAGTTAGATGATATCTCAAAGTGTTTTTGATTTGCATTTCTCTGATGATTAAGGATGATAAGCACCTTTTCATGTGTCTGTAGGCCATGCACCTGTCTTCTTCAGAGAAGTTTCTATTCTAATCTCTTGCACACAATGAGATGGGATCACTTGTTCTTTTCTTGCTCATACATTTGAGTTCTCTGTGGATTCTGGTTATTAAACCTTTGTCAGAGATATAACCTGCAGCAAATATCTTCTCCCATTCTTCTTGCTATCTTCTTGCTTTACTTACTGTGTTCTTGGCTGTGCAGAAGCCAAGAAGTTTGACCAGGTGCCAGTAATGTATTTTTGGTGTTGCTTCAATTGCCGGGGGGTGGGGGGGGGTTTCCTCCTCATAAAATATTCACCAGTCTGATTTCTTCAAGTGTTTTCCCTGCACTTTCTTCTAGTATTTTTATACTTTCATGTCTTAAGTTTAAATCTTTAATCCAGTGAGAGTCTAT
>NW_003852501.1:5137093-5139037 GCF_000181295.1 Otolemur garnettii | reverse complement strand
AGCTGGGTTCATCTCTTGGTTCTCTATTCTGTTCTATACATCTACCTCTCTGTTTTTGTGCCAGTACCATGATGTTTTGATCACTATAGATTTATAGTATAGTCAGAAGTCTGGTTGCATGATTCCTCCTGATTTGTTTTTATTTCTGAGTAAAGTCTTGGCTATTCAAGGTAATTTCTGATTCCATATGAAACAAAGTATTAAACATACCATACTCATGGCTGGGAAGAATCAACATTGTCTAAATGCCTATACTACCCAAAGCAATAAATAAATTAAATGTAATCCCTATTGAAAATATCACTTCTAGCAGTGAAATATAAAATTCTTTCCATCTGTTTTGGAATGTGGCAAGGCTGCCTCCTCTTACCACTTTTATTTAACCTTAGAGTGGAGTCCTAGATGATTAAATAAAGAAAGAAACAAATAATGGAAAGTATCAAAACTGGTGAGAAAGTAATAACTTTATATGATTGTATTCATATAAATCCCAAGAAATCTACAAATTAATTATTAAAATCAATGTATGAATTTCTGAATGATGCTAGATATAAGGTCAATATGCAAAAATCAATTCTATTCCCATATGCCAAAAGCAAATAATTAGAAAATAAAGAACTTACATTTTCATTTAAAAACTTGTCAAATACCTAGAAATCAAGCTACCAAAAGATAGGTAAAACCTGTTCACTGAAAATAGTACTAAAAACAATAAAGATGACCCGAATAAGTAGAGAGAGACATTATTCTTATGAGCTCAAAGCCTCAATAGTTTTAGATGTCAATTATTGCCCAATTAAGCTAAGATTTCTGATAATTTTGTAAACATGCCACCATGTGCTTACACTGGCAGGACTGTACAAACAACTCAGTAAGGTTTCATAACCTTGGCATATCAGTGTCTCATAGGTATGTTTGTGGCGGTGTGTTGACCGGCACTCATTATTATGTGTTTTTTATGCTGTCAAGAAAATGTTGAAGGTTGAATTAGGTCAACAAACAAACGTTAAATTTCCTGTTAATCTTGGCAAGAGTGGAAGGAAAATCAAGGACATGTTAGCCCAAGCTTATGGGGATAGTACCAAGAAGAAAACAGCAATGTACAAATGGACTAAACAATTTCCTGAGGGGAGAGAATGCATCACTGATGAAGAGTTCAGGGTGGCCATTAACAAGGAGAATTGATGAAAAAATTGCAAAAATTCACTGAATTGTGCACCAAAACAGATGGAATCTGTTTTCTACTCCATGAACGTGAATCTACACTGGCATTGTTCTTTGCATCATTCAATAGAATGAGGTTGAAGTTATATTATAGTACTTTTGAGCCTATAACTTGAGAGGCTTTGTACACTTTTGCTTTCTTTTCCTGGAGCTTCTGTCACTACCACCATGGGAATAGTTCTGAACCAATCTCCTGGAGAATGAGGGACAACATGGAGCCATGCTGCCATGAAAAATTATGCTATTTTAGTTGTATCTCTTTCCTTCCTTCCATTAAAAATTATTATTATTTTTATTTCAGATTAACATGAAGGTGCATAAAGTTAGGTTTCATTGTTTGCATCTGTAAAGTGTAAGCTGTGGTTGTGTCCTTGCCCCAGGAAGTGTGCCATATACCTGCACATTGTTCCTGCTGGGTAGAAACCCACCAACCCCTCACCACTTCTTGAATTTAATAGAGCTTTTCTCTCATGTGTGCATGTGGTTGTTAATCTACAAGGTTCAAATGAGTATTGAGTCCATGTGATATGTTTTTCTATTTTTGTGATACTTCACTTAGGAGAGTGTTCTCCAAATCCTTCCAAATTATAACAAAGGATAAAAACAATCTCCATTTTTAAAATTTCTTATAGCATAACTGTGTACATTAATGCAATAACGGAGTACAGTGTGCTGTTTTCATATACATTTTGAAATACTCTCATCAAACTAGTTAACATA
>NW_003852501.1:5134288-5135977 GCF_000181295.1 Otolemur garnettii | reverse complement strand
CTCTCTGTTTTTGTGCCGGTACCATGCTGTTTTGATCACTATTGATTTATAGTACAGTCTGAGGTCTGGTAACGTAATTACTCCTACTTCTTTTAGTTCCTGAGTAATGTCTTTGCTACAATCTCCATTTTTTATGGCTGAAGAGTAGTCATTAATTTTCTCATATGTGGAAGGGCATGTGGGTTGTTTGCACATATTTGCATTTATAAATTGAGTAGCTTTAACATTTGAGTGCATATGTCCTTATGGTAAAATGACTTTTGTTCTCTTTTTACAATCACTAGTAATGGGATTGTAGGATCAAATGGAAGGCCTACTTTTAGTTCTTTGAGGACCCTCCATATTTATTTCCATAAAGGCTATACTAGTTTGTAGTCCCACCAACAGTGCATAAGTCTTCCCTTCTCTCTGTATGCATGCCAGCATCTGTTGCTTTGAGACCTTGAGATGTGGGCTGTTTTGCTGGAATTAGTTATCTCAAAGTGGTTTTGATTTGCATTCTTCCCATAATTAGTAATTCTGAGCATTTTCTCATGAGCTTATTGGCTATTTGTCCATCCTCCTGAGAAAAGATTCTGTTCATGTCTCTTGTCCAGTTTTTAATATGGTTGTTTGCTCTTTGTCTATTGATTTGGCCTGGATTCTTTGCAGCTTCTGCTTGTTAGCGCTTTGTGGGAGTTGTAGTGTGAAGATATCATCTCCTATTCTGAAGTTTGTCTCTTTTCTTTGTTGATTGCATCCTTATATGTGCGGAAACTTTTTAAGTTGATCATTTGTTTTTTTTGGGGTGGCATCTTCAAGTTTTACTATGCAGGAGATTATATCATCTGCAAATGGACAACTTTACCTCCAACTTGGATGTCCTTTATTCATTTCTGTTGCCTGATTTCTCTGGTAGAACTTTCAGTATTATATGAAAAAAAAAATGGAGGAAGTGCTTGTCCTTATCTTGTTCTAGTTCTTGTTCCACACCATTCAGTGTGATGCTATATGTGGGTTTGCATATATGGGCTTTTTTGTATCAAGGTATGTTCCTTCTATACCTAATTTGTTGACAGCTTTTTATCATGAATAGATACTGAATCTTACCTTGTGTCATTTCTGCATTCATGGAGGTGGTCATATGGTGTTTGTCCTTCATTCTGATGAAGCAGTGTATCACATTTATTGATTTGAATGTATTGTACCACCCTTGCATGCTTGGGATAAATAACACTTGATCATGCTGTATAGTCTTTTTGATGTACTGTTGGATTTGGTTTCTTAGCATTGTATTGAGAATTACTACATCTATGTTTATCAGTGATACTGATCTCCTTTTTTTGTTGTATTCTTTGTTGGTTGTGGAATCAGATTAATGCTGAACTTGTAGATGAGTTTGGAAGAATTATCTGCCCTTTGACTTTTAGGGGGGATAGTTCGAAAAGAATCATTGTTAGTTCTTCTTTAAAAGTTTGGCAGAATTTAGTGGTGAAGCCATCTAGTCCTGGGCTATTCTTTGCTTAGAAAAGATTTTATTACTGATTCAATCTTGTTACTCATTATTGGCCTGTTCAGATATTCTCTTTTTGCTTGGTTCAGTCTTGGTAGATTATATGTGTCTAAAAATTTATGCATTTCCTCTAGGTTGTCCAATTTGTTTTCCTATAGTTTGTAATAGTCTTTAATGATTATATATATATATATAGA
>NW_003852501.1:5122336-5132929 GCF_000181295.1 Otolemur garnettii | reverse complement strand
AGCAACCTCTAACTCCTGGGCTTAGCTGATTCTCATGCCTCAGCCTCCTGAGTAGCTGGGACTACAGGTGCCTGCCACAACACCCAGCTCTTTTGTTGCAGTTTCGCTTGGGCTGGGTTTGAACCTGCCATCCTTGGTATAGGGGGGCAGTGCCCTACCCACTGAGCCATAGGCACTGCCTGGCTTTGGGATTTTGTGGTGTGGGCTATTCTCACTGGGATTAGATAATATTTCAGAGTGGTTTTGATTTGCATTTCTCTGATGATTAGGGATGAGGAGCATTTTTTGGATTTGTTTGTTGGCCATTTTCCTGTCTTCAGAGAAATTTCTGTTCAAATCTCTTGCCCACTTATAAATGTGATTGTTTGCTCTTCTTTGATGATTAATTTGAGTTTTTACATTTCTTTCTTCATTTCTTCATTCACCCATTGGTTATTCAGGATCATATTGCTTAATTTTCATATATCTGTACAATTTCCAAATTTCCTTTTGTTATTATTTCTACATGTAGTTTTATTTCATCATGGTCATGAAAGATAACTGATATATATCAGTTTTTTAAAAATTGTTGACACTTGTCTCATGGCCTAACACATGTTCTATCTTGGAGAATGTTCCGTATGCTGATGAGAGGAACATGCAATCTGTAGCTGCTGTATGTAATGTTCTATATGTCTGTTAGGTCCATTTGGTCTATAGTGCAATTAAATTTGATGTCTCTCTGTTGATTTTCTGTCTAGATCATCTTTCCAATGCTGAGAATGTGTGCTAAAAGCCTTACCTATTCTTGAATGGAATATCTCTCACCTCTTTATCTAATAATATTTGTTTTATTATATTTCTGGCTACTCTAGTGTTGAGGCCATATATACATAGTATTCACAATTGTTATATTTTCTTGCTAAGTTGTTCCCCTTAACATTATATAGTAACCTTCTTTGTCACTTTTACAGTTTTTGACTTAGAGTCTATTTTATCTTATATAAGTATGGCTGTTCCTGCTTACTTTTGCTTCATGTTTGCTTGGAATATCTTTTTCCATCTATGTTTGTCTTTATATGTCAAGTGAGTTTCTTGTAGGCAACACAGAGTTGGGTCTTTAAAAAAAAATACATTCGTCCAAGCCTAGGTCTTCTATTTGGGAATTTAATCTGTTTCCAATGAAAGTTATTACTGATAGGTGAAGACTTACTCCTGTCATTCTGTTGTTTTCTGGTTGTATTGTATGTCCTTTCCTTCTTTCTTTAATTAATATCATTTGTCTTTGCCGTTCAGTGGGTTTCTGTAGTGATAAAGTTTGATTCCTTTCTTGCTCTCATTTGTGTATTTGCTTGATCAGTGAGTTTTATACTTTTGCATGTTTTCATGATGATAATCATTCTTTTGTTTCCTGATGTAGGGACACTCTTAAATAGTCTAGTGGTGATAAGTTCCCTCAGTTTTTCTTTCTCTGGAAAATACTTTCTTTCTTCATTTCTGTAGGATGGTTTTCCTGGATATAGTATTTTTTGGAGTATGGCTAGCAGATTTTTGTTGTTGTTGTTGTTGTTAGTGCTTTGAGGCATTATTTCATTCTCTCCTGGCCTGTAAGGTTTCCTCTGAGTCATCTACTGTTGGTCCAATAGGGATTTCCTTTATGTGACTTGTCACTTTTTTTTGGCTTTTTTTTTTTTTTTTTTAGAATTCTTTGTCTTTGATCTTTCACTACTGTGTGCCTCAGAAAATTGGGGTTGCATGTATTCGAGAACCTTTGTGATTCCTGAATCTGGATGTCATTATGTCTCCCAAGACTTGGGATGTTTTGTTTATTATTTTATTGGAGAGAATTTTCTATCCCTTTTCCCATTTCTTATCTTTCTGAATTCCCCCAAAGGCAATTTTTTTTTTGACTAATAGTGTCCCATAATTCCTGTTGGCTTTTTTCATTCTTTCTTACTCCTTTCTGTTTTTGTCTACCTAGGTTATTTTAAAGACTTGTCTTGATGTTTAGAACTTCTTCCTCCTGCTTGCATTAGCCTAATTTTGAAGCTATTGATAGTAAGTTTTTTTTCATTTTATTCCTTGAATTATTCAGTGCCAACTTTGTTTGGTTCTTTTTTCAATAATATCTATATCTTTGTTGAATTTGTCACTCAGATCATGAAGTGTCTTCCTCATTTTGTTATATATTATCTATCTGTATTCTCTTGTATGTCAGTGAGTTTCCTTAAGGTCACATTTAAAAATTCTTCTCAGGCAATTTATAGTTTGTTATTATGAATCTGTTATAGGGAAAGTATTGTGTTTCTTTGGAGGTGTAATATTTCCTTGCATTTCATGTTCATTGTATCTCTATTAATTTTGCACATCTGGTGAAACAGTTGTCTTCTCCAATTTTATCAAGTAGTTTTCATAGGGGATTTTTTTTTTTGTCTTTAGTTTTCTCCTATAATGGGTAGGGTGACTTTGCTTTGGCTGTAGGTGGGTACAGTGTTCATGTGATTTCTCAGTTGTAATTAACATTATCAGTTTCTATAAGTATCATTGTCCTAGATTGTGGGTGTTCAGTGAGGCAGTGGTATGGCTTTGCTGGGGGCCACAGATACCATGTGCGCTGGCTTTCAGGCTGGAGCCATATGCTGAGTATGGTGTCTCCACTAGTCATGGGAGTGGCATCACTGGCAAAGTGAGAACCAGGTAGGCTGGTCCTCAGATCCTGAGAAGAATGTGTGGCAAGTGGCAAGTGGCAACTTTGCTGGTTAATGCATAGGATCAAAGGCAGAAGTGGGTGCCAGTCAGTCTGGCCTTCAGTGCTTATGCAAAATAATCACTTGAGCTCAGGAATTTGAGGTTGCTGTGAGCTATGATGACCTCAGTACCCTCAAGCCTGGTCAACAGAACGAAATTCTGGCTAAAACAAAAACAAAACAAAAAACACCTTTAACTAGATAGTATATATTCACTTAGAAATAAATATCCTTACCATCATTTTATTCCTGTATAGAAAATGCCTTCCTGGGGTTGGAAACGACATGGCGATAATATGATCTGAAAGTCAAAATGATCACTGTTACAAATGTCATGAGAGGCAAGACAACGTAGAAACATAAAATTGATATATGATCAATCTCTTTTTCCATAGAAAAGAACTTTAAAAATTCTTGACAGAAAAACAGTTAATACACATGCAGGATAATCAAGATCACATATTAAGTTGTCTAATATGACCAGAAAGCTAGTATGTTGTTTTAAAGGCACAGTTGGTTCCAGTCATGTGCCACATAATTGTGTTAGCATCAGTATAAGGCTGTCCCTGTGGTTGTAATTTATTTCATATCTTAAACACCAAAGACCATCTGAGAGTTTTGGGCACAAATGATGGTGGGCATATCCAGGGGCTTCTCAGCACCCTGACTCAACACAGGACCCCTGACTCAGAGAATCTGCAATCTACAAAGTAGTAACCTCATTCTCTGGGGTTATAGGAAGAGAAGAGATCTCTCTGGGATCCAGGGGATACAGGATCACTACCAGAAGAAGGTAATACTCTAAACTCAAATGATCAGCTAAAAATCCATTCTACTTCCTATGCTAGCCCTGATTTGAGAGGGCATGAAGATTTTCCATTGCCATGGTTAAGCTACAAGTATGTCTCACTATCACAGTGGTATATGTATATCTTCCTGGATAAAGCATACCTTGAAAGAACATGGCTTATACAAGTTAAAAGTGAAGTAAAAATATAATTGCAAGGAAAAAATGAAATTGATTCAAGTAAATCAGTATTTAGCTTCACATACCAGTAATATAAGACAGATCAAGGTCCAATTCTTCTTTTGTATGTTGAGTTTCGTTTTGTGATATCTGACAGTTAAAAACATTTATTTGTAAAGCATGAATCAACATAAAAATATAGAACATTATGCAGCATTGATGTCAACACTTGACAGTATGTTAAAACACATAAAACATTTTTCTGAACTATAAGAAATACTTACCGTCCTTTTGGCCAGTTTCTCCTCACATTTCTTTTTCTGATTTTGATAAAATGCTCGTGTCATGGTTATAATCCATAATGGTCGTAATAGGACTGGCCATCTAACAGAAAATTTAAGAGATCCATTTTTGCTTCAGAAATGGGACTTTTGTCAATATGGACTAAGTCTAGAGCAGTGGTTACCAACCAGGGACAATGATCCCCCCTTCCTCTGACCAGGGGCTATGTGGTAACATCCAGGGGCATGTTGGTTGTCACAACTGCTGTCTGTGTGTATGAGAGGGGTGGTGCTACTGACATCTAGTGGCCAGTGGCCAGGAATGCTGTTAAAAAACCTACAATGAATAGTCCTCTTCCCCACAACCCAGTGATAGTTGTCTGGCCTAAAATGTCAGTAATCCTAAAATTGAGAAATTCTAGTCTAGAGAAATAGTAATACAATGGATGCTTGGTATGTATGAATCTGACTTTTGTGGTGTAAGACCAGCATTTGTAATTTGTCCCCATCAAAATAAATGGAGGGTCTTTGTTCAGCTTTATGATGATCAGTAACATGGTCACTGCAGCTGCTAATGCATATTAGGCAAGCAGCAGATTGAGACACTTCCCAAGTGGACTAACTGGTGTCTGTCCTACCATCAGAAATTCCACCACAGAGAACTGATGGACTGGACTAGTGCTTCTCTAACTTCAGCACTCCAAAATAGGAATCATCTGGAAAAAGTCAGTACACTTTAGATTGCTAGATCCCAGAGATATTGATTCAGTGGGTCTAGGGTTGAACCTGGGGTATTTTTCTTCTTACATTTTTAGAAAACTTTCAAGTAATACTGAGGCTGCTAGTCAGCAGACTATATTGGCTTACGTTATTTTCAAACAACCCCTAAAGCTTATTACCTAACATGTTTATTTGAGGACCTGAATTGTGGTCCTGGGCAATGAAGGTACAGAGAGTCCAGCTATTTGACTCATGAATAAGCTCAGAGAGCCACCCAACATTTATATATCCCAGTTTCTGTTTTGTCTTCAGTTTTCCTCATTGTCATAGTAAAAAAGAATAAAAGAGAGAAAGAGGGAGAGAGAGAGAGAGAGAGAATGCCATCACACTCTCATACACCTTTTAGTTTCCTGATCCCTAACAGTTCTAACTTTGCCTTGCTGTCTTCAATTTTACCACAAGTAGACTGCAAAACTGTACTGCTACATTGATATCCATATCACCACCTGGTTTTCTGTTTGGTATGTTGTAGAAAATCATGACTGAATCACTGAAATTTTTATATGCTCAAATTAATACTCTCTAATTAAAAACTCAGAAAGAACTTCATGTGTAAGGAATTTGTGATTGAATCACCAATGGAAATTTTGTGGGTATTTCAAACTATAGAAAAGTTAAAGTTAGTAGAAGAGGTGAAGTGCCCACCTTTGTATACTTCTTTGTATACTTCATTTTCTATCCCACTAACCATAATTTTTATATAAATCCTCCACTGTCCCTTAAACACCACAGACTTTTATTTTTAGTGTGTGTGGAAACTGATCCAAACATTTCATTTTTAAGTAGCCTATTTGGTATGGAATTGGAATATTCAACTAAAATATTCTCTAGAATAAAAGCCATGGAAAAGTAGCCTATTTGGTATAGAATCAGAATGAGACTATTCAATTAAAAAGACTCTGTAGAATAAAAGCCATGGAAAATGCAAAAAAGAGAAAAACTTGGAGAGTTAAGTTACACGTTTCATACCTGGGGATGAATCTAATGGACCTGGGGTCGAGAATAATATAGAGTAAGTCAAGTAGGAGAATGATGACTGTTGTGAAACCATCCAAGAATTTCAAGAAGTCAGCAAAATAAATCTCCTTCCTGTAACATAAAAAATAAATATAAGTTCATCTCCCCTCCAAGAAGAAATAGAAATATTTTGGCTTGGCTCATCTCTAGTAAGAATTCTACTTTAATGAATAATTAAAAATGCATTTTCCAGACTAGGCTAAAAGAAATAATATAACATTAACCAAAAGTTTTCAAACAGTAAATTTGTAACCATCATTTGATACATATAGTTAATGACAAAAGCATTCATCTAGAAATTTTCATAAGGGATATAGCCAAACCACTGAGCAAGAGGCAAGCCTTGCCCTCGTGTAGATGGTATGTTGGCCAGTACTATGGGGTAATGAAAGCTAACTATGTCACAGCCCGACAGCAGCTAGAGCAGAGCATTGTTTGAGGGAGCTTATGAGAGGGAGAAAGGACCAGTATTTTGGCCGGCAAATTTACGGTCTGGCTTTGCACCCACAATGGAATTCTGATGGGTTGATATAGCCTTCCCTGGGCAGAGGTGGACTTTTATCCACCACACCCTCCTCCAACACTGGCTCCTTTAGTCATAGGCACTAGGCCTCCAGGAAATGCTGCTTTCCAAGTCTAGAGTGTCCCCTTTCAGGCTGTGAGCTGACAGTGGGCAACTGTCCTTGGCTCACGGCACAAGGACAGAAAATCAGCAGGAAAGGAGACAAACTGCCTTCTGAGGTGTCCTGGAGGAAGTGAAGCTGGGGAACCTAGTTCCTGACTCCTACAGCCCTGTAGCCCCACGGTTTGGCCCACCCCACCCACCTTCTCAGAAAGTCAGCAGGCAGAGGAAATCAGCTGCTGCTTCACTGTCAAGTCTCACTGACGGGGTGAGCCTGCCTCAGATGTCTGCTCCTTAATGCGAGTTTCCATTTTCACTGAGGAGGGGGTGGTTATTCATGAACATTACCCAGTGTTTACTATGCTATCAACTGTTATCCAGGATTGAACTCTTGGTGAACATATTACTTCATCAAGTCATTCCTTCACACGCATGTTCCTCATCATGATGTGCATGTAGACACATCAGCAGCCTGGATGCTTTGTGAAATCCCTTAAACTTTATGTATCAGAGGAACCATCAAGAATACACATACACTGTTAGAGACTGGCGTGCCTTGCAACAATTATACTATGAAAGCCCAGTCTAGGAAAAATTGGGATTTGAATTATTGCTTACTGTGGACCATGCTTTTGAGGAACATTGTTGTTTATTTATTTTGTTGCCCCTGGTCGAGTGTCAAGGTGTCGTAGCTCACAGCAACCTGAAACTCTTGGACTCAAGTGATTCTCTTGCTTCAGCCAACCAAGTACCTGGGACTACAGGTGCCTAACACAAGGCCCAGATATTTTTCTAGACGAGGTCTTGCTCTAGCTTGGAGCTGGTCTCGATCTCGTAAGCTCAGGCAATCCACCTGCCTCGGCCTCCCTGAGTGCTGGGATTACAGGCATGAGCCACTGTGCCCAAGTTAAGGAAAATTATTTTGATAAAGAGGGACACATTTGGCTGGGTTGACCTGCAATTAGCAGGTCATTTTGAGGTGCTTTTTTTAACAGTACAAAATGTCTTTTTCTGTTGAAAAGAATTCAAACTTACCCTACTACACATGGTCGAGCTAGTAAGTCCACAAAAAAAAATACCGCAATACACACAGACCCAATACGACACTCCATGGGAATGCTGACTTCATTGGAAAAAATTAGGTCTATAAGTACGAGAGCCACATCCATTAAGACAAGCAAAAATCCAAAAATTCTACAATAAATAGAGAAATAAAGAGTGAGAATAAAGATAAAGGTGTTTTTGCCCTTATTGATAGACTCTATGTAGGCCAATGATCAGATAAGAAAATGTCATTTAGTATTAAATTGTCCAGTGGCAGGAAAAAACTGCATTGCCTTAGAATCACAGGAAAATCATTCGGGTCTCACTCAACAGAAGAAGCAGTTGTTAGCAAATCAAAGTCCCACTAAACCACTTCCAAATATGTTATCTTACTCTTTCATAGTAGACGCATCTGACTAACACTCCAAGTTAGAACAGGAAATTTGAATTAGAATTTCATATGTCTGTTTGTAAATGCTTCTTAAGATTTGAGAATTTCAGGAGGAGTTTATACCAATTTCCCATAATAAAACCTCATTAATCCGGATAATTCTTAAGAATTTAGTAAAAAGAAAGAAAAGAAATCAAAAGACCACTTTGACCAGTAAGATCTTTTCATGAGTGAGATTTTCAACAAGTATGTGAGCAATTTCATGGGTGCATCTGGCACAGTCATGGGCACATGAGAAGGATCACAGTGTCTTAAATAGTTACATTATTCAACTCTAAAATGTCCCTGAGGCTTTCTCTTACATGGTCTAAACACATTCTTCATAAATTGCTTGTCCTCTTTGCATAATCTATAAAGAAGAATCAGTCTTCAAAGTACTTTTTTGTAATTGCAACTGAAATTAAAATATTATGAATTCAAAAGAAAGTGATTATACTGTGCAAATCCGCATCATGGCATGAAATCTTACTCTCATGTTGAGAAGAAGGTTGAGTAAAATTTTTCTAAAATTAAGGAGTAATTCCAGGTGAATAAAGTATTGAATAAAACATTTATAGACGTTGAACATGCATGCTTCATTAGTTTTACTTTCACAGGAAGAAAAAAACACATTAATATTTGACTATTAGTCTTAGGTAAATGCCATTTCTTTACAAGTCTTAATGTCCTGCTTAAAACAAAATTCCAAGATGAATGAGATTACCTTAAATGGGACACATGGGCCATTTGGCAACATACTGACAGTGGAAATGCTTTCTGCTTTATTGCTTTCAAATCCTTTCTCACTAATAATACAGACATTAAATGCCATATGTGCTTAATGTATGTCGTTTTCTAGAGTCTCACATACCCATATGCATAAGATGATGTAATTATCTGCAAGAGTTTCATCTTCCCCCTGCACAAAGAAGTAAAAATAAAATTCGTCACAGATTTCCTCTAACACACATGAGGAATACAGAACACTAAGGTCTTTATCAATGTAATTTTAACAAAAAAGTCTTCAAAAGTGTATTTAAAAATACTTTTCCCTAGTAACTAAAATTTTCACTTTTTTGTTTCGTGAGGTTCTTTTCACTTTCCTGTCTAGAATATATGTGAACAAAACACGAAGTTTTGGATGATTTTTCAAAGCACTTGTGCTTGGTTATCATATTTTATACATAAGTTAATTTTACTTGTCTTACGAATTTGTTATAAAACAACACCCAGTAAACAGACATCATAGCTAGAATTATCACCAGTTTACATTTGAATCATCTGAAGTTTAAAGGTTTATACTTGACTTGCTGAGTGTCAAGTGAAGATTAGCTGCCAAAGCCAAGATTCCAAATCCAAGATCATCCCTTGGGCTAAAATACCAACATTTCTCACAGGGACTCCTGCAAATGCCTCCTACATCCCTGCAATGAGGTTTAGTAATTTAAATAGGAAACAAACAAAAGAAAACCGATTTCATTTTATTTGGAGCAGAGGAAGAGGAAAGTAATGGTTCCTTCCTCAATCTGTCTAAATTTTGTCCTATCCCCGGGCAGCTTCAGCTAATACTCAGACATAAAATTGAATTAAGTAGCAGAATGAACTACTCATTGGTGATCCATGATGAAAAATGTTCTAGAAGATGGAAATTCCGGGTCATTTGAAGAACTGTTTGTGTTTACTAGTGGTCCCCCTTTGTTTCCCATGTCATCTTCGTGTAGACACCAACAAATTGCAACAGAGACCAGTTAATTTCCCTTTGGGGGTGCTCTCTGTCTCCAACATTGACAAAGCTGGTGAATGGGTATGGAACAGGACAAGAGAGAGGGAGAAAAAAAATCTCCTGAGTATTTGTGCAGTTCAGATGCCAGTGATTTTAAGGATGAATTGTTTCATTCTAATGAGTCTATGCTAAAATGCCTTCAGAACAGAGCAGCAGGAATTACTTCAGGTAAGAATACTCAGAAACCAATCAACATTAATAAATTCCCAATGAGCATGAAGAGGCTTTTAGTTAGCTAAATATTTTCACCTTTCCTCTGAGTCTCATGTGCTCATAGAAAAATCTACAAATCGACAGGGAATCAGAGGCTATCCAGGGAAAAAGAGAAAGGACCAGTATTTAAGAGTAAGTAGCATTCTGCACTCATCTGTTAAGAAAGAAACCTTCAAAAATTACTCTCTTTGATGAACCTTTTTCAGATTTTCAAGTAGAACATTTACTTCTGAAAAGATGGAACATTTTTGTCAACAAAACATTTGCCTGCAAATTCAAGTGAAGTAAATATTGAGTGCCCACCCTCCCATCAATTTTGTTGTCTTTTCCATAGTTATCTTTTTTCTTGGCATCCCAAAGACATCTATCAAAGGCTCCCTGCCTGCAAACTTCAAATTGACTTACTCGTCTGCCTTGTCACAGCCATTAGCTTCATTCCCATCAGGTCTGGTGAGTTCGTCTGACACACTTTAACCACAAACAAATGCAAAAATATGTCATTGGATGTTTGCTACCTGAAACAGTGATGTGACACATTTATTTAAGCAACAAGAATTCCCTGAATCTAAAAAATATAAGATATATAACTTAGTTCCCTGGAGAATCTACTTTTTTAGAGAGAATTTTAGAATCATTAACCAGAAAACTCTTTTCTCATGGATACTTTCGACACTGAATTTTCATATCTCTCTCTTCTTCTTAATCTCTTCTGCATGTATGTGTGTGTGTG
>NW_003852501.1:5107416-5120412 GCF_000181295.1 Otolemur garnettii | reverse complement strand
CAGCCTTAATAAAATTAGAGTTAGGATTTTGTCTTGGATCAAGCTTTGGCTTAAGGAAACATTATGGCTCATTTGATCATCTCTCCACACCGCTGAAACTTTCCTCACATCAGCAATAAGGCCATTTTGCTTTCTGATCATTGATATATTCACTGGAGTAGCACTTTTCATTTTCTTGAAGAACGTTTCTTTTGTAATACACAAATTAGCTGACTATCACAAGAGGTCTAGATTTTGGCCTATCTTGGCTTTTGACATGCCTTTGTCACAATCATTTCTTGCTTTTGGCTTAAAGTCAGAGACGTGTGACTCTTTTCCTTTGAATCCTTACAAGACATCATAGACTTATTACATGGCCTAATTCCAGTGTTCACATACAGAGTTCCAAGGCGAAGTAGAGATATGAGGGGACAGCTGGTCAGTGGAGCAGTCAGAACCCACACAACATGGATTGATTAAGTTCACCATCTTATCTGAGCATGGTTCACAGGCTCCAAAACAATTATAATAGAAATAATTGTAAAGATCACTTATCACAGATGATCATAATGGACATAATAGTGATAAAGCTTAAAATAGTATGAGAATTACCAGAAAGTGACACAGGGAGCCCAAGTGAGTACATGCTGTTGGGAAAATGGCACCAATGGATTTGTTCAGCACAGGGTTTCCAAAAAGTCTATCAATAAAAAACATAAGATCTGCAAAGTGAAATAAAGTGAAGAGCAAAAAAAGCAAGGATTGCCTGTATATATATTCTGTCTATTATCTATCTATCTATCTATCTATCTATCTATCTATCTATCTCTCCCTTTATATATCATGTATAGACATCCTTTAGCAGTGACCCAAGTAAATGACATCCCTAGTCTTTGATATCACTATCACTTAAAGGTGGATAGAGCAAAGATATATCAAAGTAGTCATACCACTGATGTCATTTTATTCATGTCAGTGGTAAAGATTAAAAGTGTACATGTCTCTTGCCAACTTCCAAATGGGATTGTTTTTCTTTTCTTTTTTATTTTGATTAGTTTGAGTTTTCTGTAGATTTTGGTCATCAGATCTTTGTCAGATTACTAGAATGCAGATATCTTTTCCCACGCTGAAAGTTGTCTGTTTACTTTAGTTCTTGTACCCTTGGCTGTGCAGAAACTTTTTAGCTTAATCATATTCCATTTATTTATTTTTGGTATTGCTGTAATTGCCAAGGGGATCTTTCTAAATCTTTCCCAGGCTGATTTTGTGAAGAGTTTGTCCCACACTTTCTTCTAGAATTTTTATTGTTTCATGTATTAAATTTAAATCTTTCATCCAGTGAGAGTCAGCTGTTGTAAGTGGTGAGAGGTCCAGGTCCAGTTTCAGCCTTCTGTATGCAGCTAACCAGCACAATAAAACACATGAATTACATTGCCCCTAATCACCAGAGAAACGTAAATCAATGCCACTCTGAAATGTCACCTAACCCAGTGAGAATGGCCCACATCACAAAATCCCAAAGCTGAAGATGCTGGTGTGGATGTGGAGAGAATGGAACACTTTTACACTGATGGTAGAATTGCAAGCTAATATACCTCCATGGAAAAAAGTATGAAGAATCCTCAATGAGCTAAAAGTATATCTAGATACTTAGTAATGGGATTGCAGGATCAGTGCCATTACTAGTATCCATCCAGAAGAAAAAAAGTCATTTCATCATAAGGGCATTTATAGATAAACATTTAGAATGTTTATTGCAGCTCAATTCATAATCACTAAGATGTGGAATCGAACCAAGTGCCCATCAACCCATGAACAGATTAATAAACTGTGGTATATGTATACTACGCTATTTTTTAGCCATAAAAAGATGGGAGATTTTGCATCTTTTGTAATTACCTAGATGGAGCTGAAGAACATTCTTCTTAGTAAGGTATCACAAGAATGGAAAAGCAGGTTTCCAATGTATTCAATAGTAATGTGAAAGGGGAGGAGAGAGGAGGATTGGTATGCTGTCACCTGAGGTACACGACATAAAGGTATACAGCACACCCCCGGGGTGAAGAGCTCAAATACAATGTGAACTTGAGCTACGAAATGGAAACTAGACAACCTAATTATTTGTACTCTCGTATTAATGTGAACTTAAAACCAAAACCTTCCTTTTATATATATATATATATTTATAATGCAGGTCTCCCAGTGATAAATTTCCTGTTTACTTCCTCTAAAAAATAAAGTTTCATTTGAGCTTCATGTACAAAAGATTTCTGGGTTAACTTTTTTTGTTTTCAGCACCTGAAAGGTGTTTCATCACTATCTTCTGCATTTCACAGATTCTAAAGGGAACTCTCATATCTGCTTATATCTGTATGTCATATGCCTTTTCCCACTGTGGTTGCCTTAGTTTCTCTTTATGAGCTGTTTTAAGTAACTTGAGTATAATATACCCTGATGTGTTTTTATTTGTTTGGTGTTTGACTTATCCAGCTTGGGGTTTATCAAGCCCTTATTTATTTACTTATTTTGAGACAGAGTGTTACTATGTTGGCCTCAATAGGGTGCTGTGTCATCACAGCTCACAGCAACCTCAAACTCTTGGGTTTAAGGGATTCTCTTGCTTCAGTCTCCCAAGTAGCTGGGACTACAGGTGCCTGGTACAACACCCAGCTCTTTTTTTGTTGCAGTTGTCATTGTTGGTTATCTGATCCAGGTCCGGCTCCAACCCTCCAGCCTCCATGCATGTGGCTGGTGCTGTAACCACTGTGCTATGGGCACTTAGCCAATCCCTTATTTCAATTATACATTTATAACTCTAATGATGAATATTTTCAGCCACTATTTCATTACTTTTTTCTATCTCCATACACTCCTTTTGCATTAGAACTCCCAAGTGTACAAATCTTAGACAGGTTTATTGCAGAATCACTAAAGATCACTTAGATTCTGTTTTTTATTTCTTTCATCTTCTTTATATTTTACTGTGCTTCAACTGATTAAAAATAGTTTTATTGCTCTACTTACAACTTTTCTTTTGAAGGAAAAGAATACAAAATGTCATCCCCTCCCTTGAGAAGGAAACAATCAAACAAAAAAGGTACATGTGAATCTGGGCATGGTGGCTCATGACTATAATCCTAGCACTTTGGGAAGCTAAGACAGAAGGGTCACTTGAGGGCAGGAGTTCAATACTAGCTTGAACAGCATAGTGAGACCCAGTCTCTACACCAAAAAAAAAAAAAAAAGGAAGAAGAAAATTAGCTGAGCATGGTGGTCCATGCTTATACTGACTCAGGAGGCTGAGGCAGGAGGATTGCTTGAACCAGGAGTTTGAGGTTGCTGTGAGATATGGTGACACCAGTGCACTCTAGCCCAGGCAACAGAACAAGACTCTGTCTCAAAAAAACGACAACAAAAAAGCAAACTCAAAAACATGTCAGAGCCAAGCACTTTCGAGGACCTACCTCTCTACCATATACAAAGTGGCTAAACTCTAAATATGTATGTCAATTCATTATATGATTTTTATGACATACCAGTTTCCAAATTAAAATTAACCGTCATATGTATTATGCAAAGATGATCTCAGGACTTAGAAAAGAGCCTAGTGAATAAAAATTGAATTTCAATTCTTTATTACTGTGGCTAATTACTATGTCATTTGCGAATAAATTTTACAAATCTCAATATCTTCTCTTCCTCTCCCTCTATATTGATATGCACCCATCACTGATGACTCCACACAGATTACTCTTTTATAATTCAATTGGGTCAAGGCTAAAGGGTTACAAAATGAACTCCACATGTCTTGTTAGACTTATTTTTCTAATACAATGTAGCTATAATCATCATATGGTTTATAATTTAGTTGCCTTAAAATTAACATTAGTTTCTGAAACCTGGTATTTTTTTTTCCCCAGAAATGAAACTTTATATGACTTGTGATAAAATCTCCGGCCTGTGAAAAATCTTTGTGATTCAAGTTGACATACACTTCTTTTCTCTTTACCCTAACCCCAAGTGTAACACTGTTTGTGATAATATTTACACCTAATTCAACTTCAGTTTGTGGAAACTCATCTTGCCTGCCCTGTGCCTCCGCACTAATCAGTCCCTCACCTGTGGTGGGTGTCTTCCCTGTCCCTCTGAAAGGGTCCAGTAACTGCAGACCTGAGACAGGGGCTCCATTCAATGTGACAGTGCTTTTGCCTTTGGGGCAGCAGCCTCATGTGGCGGCAGAGGGACAGTTCCAGGGTCTACCATCCCCTTTCTTTTCTGCTGAGGTCTCCTCTGCTCCCTGACTACTGCTCGGTCCTCCTTGCTACACATAGGACTCTCTCCTGTCTTGGCCCCCTCTCTCAGGGCGTCATTGTCATACTTTCCCAAAGTTATTGCCTGCTGGTGAACAAGGGTGACCAACAAATTATGAATGAGAAGCATCCTTCTTATACGCTGTGTTTTTTCAATCCAACTAGATCCAAAAAAGACAGAAACATATCTATAGATAGTATAGCACAAAAGAAGACTTTAGAAAACAGGGTCTAAGACACTCTGTATTGTTGTGGTTGCTCCTGACAATGAATTCCCCCAATCTTGATCTCTCTTTTCTGTGTGTTATGTGTATGCTTTGTGTGTGTGTTTATTTACATGAATATATCTGTTTATCTATACTTATTTATTTAGATCTCACATTTCAAGTGTGTTTCCTTCATGAGTTACTAATGTCATTTCACTGAAGGCAGTGCTAATGGAGTAAATATATGTCTAGGTATTGCATGGATTTCCTAGATTATATTTTGGTTCAAACCAGCTACAATTACTTTTTTTTTTTTTTTTGCAGTTTTTGGCCAGGGCTGGGTTTCTGAACCCACCCCATCTGATATATGGGGCCAGTGCCCTACTCCTTTGAGCCACAGTTGCCACCGTACAATTACTCTCTAACTTATAAACTGGCTGGCCTTTAAAAATTCAATTTAGAAAACTAGAGCACAGTGGCTCTTGGCTGCAATCCTAGCTCTTTGGAAGGCTATAGTGGAAGGATATCTTGAGGCCAAGAGTTCAAGACCACCCTGGATTATATAGCAAGACCCTGGCTCTACAAAATCTTTTGAAAAAGGAAATAGCCAGATGTGGTGGCAAGTACCTCTAGCCCCAGCTACCTCAAAGGCTGAGGCAGGAACATCATTGAGCCCAGGAGTTTGAGGTTCCTATGAGCTATGATTATACCACTGAACTCCAGTCTGGACAAGAGAAAGAGGCTTTAACAAAAAAGGAATTTAATCTAAAACTTTAGAGTTATCAAAAAAGTTATTGAAGTTTTCCGATGTCAGTATAGTTGTTTCTCACTCAACCTAATGGATTGTCTCCACCTCCATTGGCTTTGTCTGCTAGACTGTCATAAACAGAAATTCTGATACTTTCCAAAGAGTTTTGGCTCCTAGCAACCGAAAGATAAAGACCAGGAGGAAGCAGACTCCCTCTTTGACATCTGCTTTTTTTTTATACCAAGGTTCAAAAGACAAAGAATATTACACAAAAAAGCTCACCATTAGAAACAGATAAGAACACTCTGGATCCTCAATGCTTCTGAAAGTCAACATCCTGAATGTCAGTCTCTTAAGTTGGGTGTATGAATGCGTGTGTGTGTGGGTATATAGAACAAATATACATGTACTAATTCACTGATGTCTTACCTTTCCTCAGCGAATTTGTTTGGATCTGATTTCCACTGATAATCACCGGTGCTGAAGAATTAAAAGGTATACAGTAAGACATCCCATGATTTCCTGATTTCCACAATCCTTAAAAGCTTCATATGTAAGTCAGGAATCTACTATGTCATATTCCCTAGAAATGATGCTTCACATGTTTGTAAGAAGTATTTTATACCTCTCCATAGAGTTAATTTAATGACTAAAGATTTAAATATAGTTTTTAGTAATGAACCTAAATGAACTCATTTAGTAATGAGCCAAAGTATGAAAGGCTTTTATGATGAAATTCATTTTAAATCTAACTTCAGCTCATAGGACCCTATAACTCTTCTTCCATCCAGTTTCTTTTTTCCTAACTCCCTCCTTATGTCTTTCTTTTTCCCCACCATAGTTGTCTTTCCTGCCCCTGAGATAGGGTCAAGAAGCTATAGGGTGTCTGGGTACTCTCCAAAATGATCTTGATTTTGGGTTTGGGGCAACAGACATCTGGGGGTTGCGGGACACATCTATAAGCTGTGTTAAGTTCTGCTGAAGTCCCACCTATAATGTCTTCTGTTACTTCCACCAAGCCCCAAATAGGATTATCCCCTCCCTTTACCCATTTCAGTCAAGTCTTATATACAACCATTCGATAAATTCCCAAGGATTTTGGCCGGTGTTTACTCAGGGTATCAAGCACACACTAGGAAGAAGCAGCACTCCATTTGTTATTGGGTGCTATTTTACCAAGTCCATCCATGGAAGATAGAAAGGCAGTTATACATTCTACAGTATGACACCTAAAAAACAGTGTCAAAGACACTCTGTACTGCCACGGAGGCTCCTGACAACTTTTTCATCTCAAGGTTTCTCTTTCTCTGTGTTTAAATGTACGTGTGCATGTGTTAATGAGAGTGTAGATATGTTTATACCTAGTACATCTATTGAGTTATCTACCTATATAATCTATTTATTCATGTATTTATAATGATTTAATACAGTATAGCTTACCTTTCGCTGGTTGTTTCATCATACATTGTTGATGTGGTTTCATATGTGACAGTGCTATAGGATTTAAGAAAACATATAGTTAAAAACAGTGTGACTTTCATATGTGACAGTGCTATAGGACTTAGGAATAAATAGGGTCAAACACAATGTGACTTCCTAGACTTAACTTTCAGGTACAAATTTTTCTACCATTTCTAAACTGGTGATTGTAAATTTATATGTAAATGAGTTATTAGGAAATTTCTAAATCTTTTAAGACATAGAATAGTTTTAGGTTAAGGATAGTGCTTTGCCTAAATAATGAATTAAATTTTAAAAATTATGTACAAATCAGGAGGCAGACCTTGAAATAATCATATTTACACTATACTTGACCAGGCGTCCTCAAACTGCAGCCCGTGGGCCACATGCAGCCCACTTAAAACATTTATCCAGCCCGCCGGGTGTTTTTGCCACCACTGCCTGTCCTGCTTAGCTGCTGACTCATCCCGGGGCCCACAGTCTGGCCCTCCAACGGTCTGAGGGACAGTGAACTGGCCCCCTATTTAAAAAGTTTGAGGACCCCTGCTTGAAAAGGAAAAGAAAAAGAAAGGTGATTTCTTTTCAGTTCATTTGGCTTCTATAAGAAAATATCGGAAACCCTTATAGATGGGTTATATCCCTATGACCCATGACCCATAGGTTGGGTAGAGTTGTGGGTTGGGATTCAGACCACCACAATGAAGCTAACATTACAATAAAGCAAGTCACACAATTTTTTTAGTCCCTGTATATATATAAAAGTTATGTTTACACTATACTCTGATGTAAGATGATTTTAGAAAACCTTTTCTAAGACACTGCGTATTGTTATGGATGTTTTTGGCAATGAATTTCACAAATCTTAATCTCTTTTTTCTTCATGAAGCTTTTGTATATGTCTGTGTGTGCATTTACATGGATAGATATGTTTATACATACAGTAGAACCTCTGTAAGTTGACCACCCCAGGGACTATAACAAACTCTTCAACATATGGATGTGGTCAACATAAAGAAACGTGGCCTACTGTACTGATATGTACATGTGGTGCATGTTTGGTTTATGAAAATTAGGTCAGCTTAAAGAGGTGATCAGTGTAGGGAGGTGTTCAACTAGGGAGGTTTCTCTATACTTGTATCTGTTTATTTATATCTCCTCTTTCCCAAATGGTTTTGTTAGGAGTTATTGGTGTCATTTCATTGAAGGCAATGCTAACATAATTAAAGGTATATAGACGTCACATGATTTCCCAGATATAATCCTTCATTACAATGAGCTATAATTACTCTTTAACTATTACTCTTTAACAACTACTCTTTAATAAACTACTGGACTAATTAAATTTTTAAAAATTCACTTTAAAATTTAGACTTATCTTAAAAGTTAATGTCTCAAATTTTAGGTACACTTCTTTACTACTCAATCTAATCCCAATGTGTAACAGTATTTTATAGTTGCATTTATTTCACAATTGAACTTCTGTCCATAGATACTCAATTTCTCCTGTGCTATGTAATTTCATGTCTCCAGGGGATCCACCTTATCTGCATCTTCACAAAACATGGATGTTTTTCCTGCCCTTCAAAGAGGGTGAAGTAAGTGCACACCTGAGATAAGGGCTCTATCCAATGTGATGGTGGGTTTGAGTTGGGGTCACCAGCAAGAGCTTTGCTGAGTGGTGGATGCATCTAGGGTCTATTAGCTTCAATCTTTGCCTCTGAGGACTCTCCCTGTCCCCTGTGCACCAGCACCTTCTTCTTCTCTTCTCCAAATGGATTTCTTCTGACCCTTAGGTCTGCAGGTATATTATACATTGACATCCTGATACTTTCCTAAGGGTTTTGATTGCTAGTAACTGAGGATGAAGACTAGGAGTATGAAGATTCCCTCTTTGACTGCTTCTTCTTCTTTATACCAAGATTAAAAAGACAGAGAATCTTCATGCCAAGATCCAAAAGACACAGAAGCTTACTATGACAGGACATTAGAAACAACTGGCAAGAAACTCTGTATCTCAATGTTCCTAACAGTGAACAACCCAAATCTCAATCTTTTTGTAGGTTGTGTGTGTATGAGTGCAAGTATGTATGGGTATACAGAAGACATATACATGTATTAACGTGAACACATTTGGGGATTTATTTTAAATTCAATTGTAGTTTCTGGGTACAATCCCTTTTACCTAATCTAATTTTGGGGTTCTCAAGTCTCTCCATTAACTCCTTACTTTCACAGTTGTAAATGTCTTTCCTGCTTTCACATACAGTCAAGTAACTGCAGGCCTGAGGCAGGGACTCCATCCAATGTGATAGAGTTCGGGTTTGAGGTACCAGCCTCTCGTGGTGGCAGAGCTCTGGGGGTTAGGGTCATTTTCAGGGCTATTGGCTCCATTTTTCCTGCTGAGGACTCCACTGCTGCCTCCTCCTTGCTCCAAATAGGATTCTGTCTTTCCTGGCCCATGATAATAGATTCTTGCACACAGAACATCTGTATTTACTAAATATTTTCTGCTAGTAACTAAGGGTGGAAGCACACTAATAAGAGGAAGCATTCATCTGTAATCTATTTCTCTTACATCCAACAGAATCTTAAAAGGTGAAAAGTCAACTACAGCTGCTACAGTGAGCAGATTAGAAACACTGCCAAAGACAAAGCGGATCTCTGAAACTGACATCAGGCCACCAGCCTTGGTGGCAGAAGGATCCTGAAGACCAGTGGCAGATGGCAGAGCAGTGAAGTACTCCTTTGTTTCTGGCAGGTTTTAGAAGGAGTTGGTGAATTCTGTGACCTCAGGACCTGTACAACTGACACTGGCCCATGGGACTGGCATCTGACTGGTCCTAAAGCCCATTGAATGGGCCGCAAGAACTAGCAAATGGCCACTTTGCATTTTCAGGTGGAGAAGGGGCATGGTGGACTCTGGTGTCTCTGGGGCTCTGAAACTGACATCAACCTAATGGATCTGGCAGTTAAGCAGCCTTAACTTCCACTGGGCAGCAGGTGGAGCAAGAAGGTGACACTTCACTTTGGCAAGTTCTAGAAGGGGTGTGGAGAGCTCTGCATTCTGGAGAAGCTGGTGCCCACAGCATCCCAATGGATGGAGCACCCAAATGGCCCTAGACCCTGCTGAATGGCACTAAAGCAAACAGAACAGAGTGTTATTTGCTTGGCCCAGACTTTGCCCTCCAGGCCCTTACTGCCTCCTGGGAACTGGCCAATCAAACCAAACCAGAATATCTCTTGACAAAAATGTAGGCTCACTCTAACACTATAGCTTAGAGTGAAAAAAAAAAAAATAAATAGAAAACACAGATGGGGTGGAATCAGCAAAAAAAGAAAATCATGGAAACATGAAAAATCAGTGTAAATCAACTCCCCCAAGGGATAACAATGAAGCTACAGCAGAAAGTTCCATCCATGAAGTTATTGAAATATCAGAAATGGAATTTAGAACATGAATGACAAATAAAAAGAATGGAATTGAAGAAAAAGTGTAAAAGAAGCCCCAAATTGTCTTAAATCAATGAAATTACAGGTGAAGTCACTGACGACCTGGACATAAATTAGGAAGGCTCTAGCAGAGCTGAAAGAATTGAAGGACGCTTTCAGGAAGTTTCAAAATATAGCATATAGTTTAGCAACAGAGGAGACCATGGAGGAGAAAGAGCCTCAGAACTCCCAGACCAGACTTTCAAGCTAACCCAATCATTTAAAGAGAAGAAAAGAATAGAGCAAGAGCAGAGCAGTCTCAGAGAGAGACACTGGAACATGGAAAGTGTACGAACATCTCAAGCATAGGTATCCCTGAAGGATAAGAAGAAAGTCTCAAGAGGATGGAAGCTCTAATTGAAGATATTCCTAAGCGTGGCCGGAAACCCAGTCATACAGTTACTTGATGGCTATAAACTGCAGGATGTCTCAGTCCAAACAAAGTATCTCCCCAAAGCACTAAAATCCACTTGCTCAAAGTCAAAATGAAGGTGAAAATTCACAAGCATTAATCATAAACAGAAGCTCTCCTACAAGGATGGTAGGGTGACAGTGGAGCTTTCAGTGAAAACATTACAAGCCAGGAGAGAATGGGCAACCATATTTAATCTCAAACAAAACAACTTCTAGTGGAGGATTCTGTATCCATCAAAACTAAGTTGTTTTAATATTTATTTTTTATTTTATTTTAAGGTTTTTTTTTTTTTGAGACGGAGCCTCAAGCTATCCCCCTGTGTAGAATGTCATGGCTGCACAGCTCACAGCAACCTCCAACTCCTGGGCTCAAGCGAGTCTCCTGCCTCAGGCTCCCAAGCAGCTGGGACTACAGGCTTCCGCCACAGCACCGGCCATTTTTTGGTTGCAGCCATCATTGTTGTTTGGTGGGCCCGGGCTGGGGATTCGAACCCGCCACCTTAGGTGTATGTGGCTGGCGCCTTAGCCAATTGAGCCACAGGCGCCGAACCATTATTTTAAGATTTTGAGACATAGTCTTAATCTGTCACTCTGGGTAGAGGGCCATGACATCATAGCTCACCGTAACCTCAAATTCTTCAGCTCAAGTGTTTATGTTGCTTCAGCCATCTGAGGCTTTCTTAATTCCAAATAGGATTTCTCCTCATTTAAAGATTGACTACAGTTCCCCCAAATTCAATTATTGAAATTCTAATCCCAGTAACTCATCATGTGACCTTATTCTGAAATAGAGTAAGTATCAATGTGTAGTTAAGATTGAGGTCACACTGGTCAAGTGTGAGCCTCTAATCCAATATGATTAGTATCCTCATACAAAGGTAAAATGTTAACACAGAGGTGCACTCAGGAAAAATGTCATGGGAAGAAGGAGGCAGAGATCTGGGTTATATGTTAACATGCCAAGGAAGACCAAAGATTGCCAGCAACCAGTGAAAGCCAGCAAAGAGGCTTGGACCAGCTCTTCCCTACAGCCCTCATAAAAAGCCAGCCCTGATGACACTTTGATTTTAGACTTCCTGCTTTGAGGGCTGTGAGATCATAAATTTTTGGTGTTTAACCACTGAGTTTGAGACACTTTGTTACAGCAGCCCTAGAAATCATTACAGCCCCGTTCAGGGGAGTTGTATACAGAGGAAATCTGATAGTTTTCTAAAAGTTTTGGCAATTTGTCACTTCCATAGGAGAAAGTGGTCTGATTCATCAACTTTTAATCAGCTGAAGTTTATACCTCTTTTAATCAACTAGAACCATGAAGGAAAGGATGTCACATTCAGAAGCTTATGCTGCCATTACTTTAGAAACGGTCTCCAAGAAAGTCTATTTTAATATGTGCGTATCATTATAAATTTACATATATACTGATATTTATAAATGTGTATACATATTCATATACTGTATTTATCTAAGTGTGTATATATACCTCACCTTGCCTTTGTGGATGTTTCCGATATCCCTTCCCGTAAATGATTGTCCTGTTCACTAAGAGATTATAAAAGAATACAGTCAGAAAAGAGACATAATTCTAAATATTCTAATTTTACTTCTTTTGGATAAATAGTTAGTTACTCTAGGCATTAGCTGGTGGATTTAAAGCCTGTATTTCATCATAGGTGGGTGATATTAATTTGTTCATACCTAAAGAATTAAACTGTATATAGTCAAACACTCTGATTCATAGACTTTTTCATTCAAATTATCCCTGAAATTTATAGAGTAGATGAATCCTAAAAAAATTTCACATGTAATTTAGATATTTGAAAACAGGTAGTTCATTTTTTGCTTAGAAATGAGGCTTTGTATGGTAAAAATGAACTTCTCAGACCTATAAAGAAAATCTTAATGAATCATGATTTAAGAACATTTCTGCCACTCAATCTAACCCGAATGTGTAGCAGCCTTTTGTGAAGTTTATTTCTAAATCACCTCAGTTTGTAGGTACCCATCTGTGATATTATGACATATAAATACATGTGTATACATACCGTATGTACATATATATGACATGTGTGTACACATACCGGTAAGTCCCATTGCCTTTCTTATAAGATTTTGTTATACCAGGGTCCATTAGGTCTCAGAATCAGGCCTTAGCAAACAGAATCCCTCTCTCTCACTTTCTGACCTTCTCCTGCCCTCCCTTCACCTGCCCAATCGTAATCTGACTGTGGATCACAGGAGGGTCATTGCATAGAGGGTCCTGCTCCACACCATGGACAAAAGAATACAGCACAGAGAGGCCAGGAAGAATCAGAACAGACAGGCCCTACTCAGTCCATTAGGAGATATCTTTTTCATCCAATCACATTTTGACATGGCTGTCTATGCTTCA